>NC_061836.1:31926459-31938959 GCF_019202785.1 Penaeus chinensis
TTTGTTTCTACACATACACACGCGTGTTTACACATGGGCACGCACGCATGCACGGACGAATGCACGGGCGCATAAACACGCACGCACCCACACATACACACACACACACACACACACACACACACACACACACACACACACACACACACACACACACACACACACACACACACACACGACAACAGGAAAATTAAAATTGTATTATTTAAACTTAAATACACACATTTGGGTAAAGGCTGATTGCAAAAAATTAAACTAAAAATATATTAAAGAACACTTAACTGAATAGAAAATAGATCAATAAAAAATCTAAATGTATATATAAAAAAGAAAATACTTAAAATCCATCGTACAGTCTAGCGGTTTTCATTTTTCACCAACTAATTGCTAAAATTACAATATGTATAGGTTTACACGTAAGAAGAGTAAAGGACATGTATTAAGTTTCGTTTCTGGAAAATTTTATAGGCCTAATTTATGGGAAATCAGCTATAGCAAAATTAGTTGCTAGAAGGGATACGAGCATAAGACAAACTCTCTTATTTTTTTCTCTTTCTCATATTTAGCACACTTTGCATATCAGATCGGATGAAACCCTCTTTCTAGATCTGCAAAGTAAATATATGAAAACAAATTCAAGTCTACCTACCAAAGGATTCACTTACCAAAGAACTTTTACACGCACGATATAATAAAGACTGTCCAAGCGAGACCATTTTGAAGCACTACAAGCGTTCCCCCCAAATCACATCGAATACAATACGCTTCACTGAATTCCGTAGGCCTACACACAACTTCCTAAATTCGAGAGTCTAGTATTTACATCAAGAAGCTAAACGAAAGAGAAGAGAAATTTCGCGCAATCAAATCATTACACCAGGAAATTTAACAAGGGAGAGGAGGAAGTGGAGAGATTTTCCCTTCCTTTCAACACCCTACCGAAGCCTTGGCATGGTGATCGGGGACATTAAGATCACAGGTGTCGAAGTCGAGGTTTTCGTAGGCGTGGAGGATCCCCCGTCGAATGGGCGTTGCTGGCTCGGAGTCGGAGGCCACGTAAGGGAACATTCCTGCGTTGGGCGCTATGTACGTTATATTTACCCCTCTTGTGGTGCCAAAAATAACCATTAAAAAAAAAAAAGAAATATGGACGGAGTTTCTTTTTTTGGGGGGAAAAAATATATGTTACGTCATGGGTGAAAATTAGAATGGGAATCTTTTACTTGTACATCGCGGAACAGAGGGATCTGGAGCAACGAGCTGTTCAAATTCGGTCTGGAGGTTTGGAAAGTAGAGACAAGGGGACGAGTAACCACTGGCGTGTGCGAGACAGGCAAAAAAACAGCAGACGGAGCCGAGGATAGCGCAGCACTCAGGAGTCAAGGTCGAGGAGAAAGCAAGCAGGCAGTTCTCCCAGATGCCGGGGCGGTTACGAAAGAAAGAGGAGTGTTTTATCTCACATTTTCATTACCAGGCGCCTTGTCGGTTGGTGTTTCCTTGAATATCAATTTTGGCTCATCGTTTGGTGCATCTTTGGAGGGAATGTGCATGGTATGTGATCGTGAACACATGCACGCATACCTCTCTCTCTCTCTCTCTCTCTCTCTCTCTCTCTCTCTCTCTCTCTCTCTCTCTCTCTCTCTCTCTCTCTCTCTATCTCTCTCTCTCTTTCTCTCTGTATGTCTGTCTGTCTGTCTCTCTCTGTCTCTGTCTATGTCTGTCTCTCTCTCTCTCACCATATACACCACACACCACACACACACACACATACACACCATACACTCACATACACACACACACACGTATACAGGTATGTATGAACGCAAATACGTATGCATGTATGTATATATATGTCCGTACGAATATGTTTTGTATGCACGTCTTTATGTTGGTATGTGTGTATATATATGTTCATGTGTATGTATGCATATGTGTATGTCTGTATATATGTATGTATATAGGCACACACACACACACACACACACACACACACACACACACACACACACACACACACACACACATATATACATAAATACATACACACACACACACACACTCACAAATACACACACACACACACAGACACACACACACACACACACACAAACACACACACACACACACACACACACACACACACACATATATACATATATACATATATATATATTTTTTATATACAGCCATTCATTCGACTGCAGGGCATAGGCCTCTCTCAATTCCCTATTGAGAGGTTATATGGCAGTGTCACCCTTGCCCGATTGGATGCCTTTCCTAATCAACCGCGGTTCGGCGTGCTAACGCTTTTGCCACGGCGGTGAATTCCCCTCCGACACCTGCGTTTGACTTCTCAAGGTGATATGTCGTTTTCTCGGGCTCGACCCAGCAGTCAGAGCGCAGGCATTTTTAGACCAGTGCTCTAACCACTGGACTATCGCGGCAGTCATATATATATATATATATATATATATATATATATATATATATACGTATATATATATTCGTATATATATATTCGTATATACATATATATACATATATATATATATATATATATATATATATATTTGTGTGTGTGTGTGTGTGTGTGTACATATATTATCAAGAGCATCTGATTTTGTGCAAATTCACGTGACCAGCGCCTGTCCTAGCGCACGAAGCGGTTCCGTGCTGGTACATCACGCCCGAGTATCGTGGCCCCGCCATGACCCTCCCCCTCTAAGCAGATTACCAAGGATGAGTCATGCAACGGCGGGGAAACCTGGCAGGGGAGCACTGAGCAAGGGAGCGCGCGGCCGTAGAGTTTCGTGAGCGCCGGATCGATAATGATGAGAGCGTAGGCTCGGTCCTCTGCCGCCGTAGTCATGGATACTATCGCCGTTTTTCCTTCCATCCAAAATCCGTGTCGCCGCGATTTTGTTTTCCCTTTTTTGTTGTTGTCAGGAGATAAGGGAAGTCATAAAGGCTTGCATGCTCATTACGTGTACTGATATTAATCAGATTAATGTTTTTTTATGTATGTATAAATATATATGTATGTGTTTGTGAATATCGGATTTTGCAATCGATAATGATAATGGCGGCGAAAATCTTCGTGTGCGCAGGAAAAAAAAAGGAGAATTTAAATATATAACGACTCACAGTGCACGGAATTTAAATCCTATTACAGTATCTTAGATAACTTGTAAACTGAATTTATACTTTCTTAACCTTCACGAGCGTGCTGCAACGCCTGTATTTTACATAATGCAGTTTGCCCAAATAAGGCTGCTGATGGAATTGTCTAGACGCGGACCCTCATGAAGGACGAGCATTTCTTGCGCCAACTGCGAGCGGAAACCAACGTAGTGTTAATCACGCGACGCTTTCGACTTTCTTCATAATCTGAATGTCGATTTGGTTTTGAAAAGCCTGTGTGTGTGTGTGTGTGTGTGTGTGTGTGTGTGTGTGTGTGTGTGTGTGTGTGTGTGTGTGTGTGTGTGTGTGTATTTTTTGTCTGTTTATTTTTTTTTCCTGTGTCTGTGTCTTTGGATGTGTAAGTGTGAATTGTGTTTCCCTTTTGCACGTGTCATCTTGCATGGTTGGCACTTTTGCAACACGGTGATTCTGCTATATTTCCCCGGCGGAGAAGCTGATGTGGCGCCGGTTTTGGGATACTTAGCTCTTGGTCTCGCGGCTGTTAAAGCTCTTTACTTTGAGCTGTTTAGAATGGTTAGGAGCCAGAGAAGAATGGAAACAGCAGAGGAACAGGTCAGAAGTTCAAAAAATGCACGTTATTTCCGTTCTCTTTGATCTTTAAGTTACTGACCTCTTCTTTGTCTTTTTATAATTGTCTCCTCAGGTTGCTGTTGATATTCGGTAGATAATCTTTCAAAAACAGTATATTCAACAGTGACTCGATTCCTATGAATGTGAAGATTTGTCTATTCACGTAAATGGCTACACTCTCATAAGTTAGAACCACCGCGTCGCTTCGTGCACAGGTTTCGTGCTTCGAGATCCTTCTGGCTGGTTCCGCAAAGGCCCCGACCACGATGAATTGGCCGAAGACAAAAAATAATGACCGAGAGAGGCCGTTTTTCACTCCTGGGCCCGCGCTATGGCGTTGCCACAACATAATTACAGAGGCTATCAGCACGACTGTGTGTGTGTGTGAAATTAATTTGTATTTAATCATGTGTGTATGTGTGTATGTGTGTATGTGTGTGTGTGTGTGTGTGTGTGTGTGTGTGTGTGTGTGTGTGTGTGTGTGTGTATGTGTGTGTGTGTGTGTGTGTGTGTGTGTGTGTGAATGTGAACACGCGTGTTTGCGTGTGTGAGTTTATGATCATTTATACAAAAAACAAACAAACAAACGCCCATCTCGCTTTTAGGATTTTTTTCCCGACAGAGTGCGTCAGCTGTGCAGTCACGAGAGACCGAGATGCTGTTTTCCTATTCCTGCCGCCACTGCAACGCCCTCAAATGACCTGCTGCATTCCCACTTGCGACGCGGAGATGCAGACACTTCTCTCCTTGGGTGTTTAGCTGAAGCACCTGATCAGGACAGATTTAAGTAATTTAAAAACCGATACACAGGTGATTTTCAAATTTAATTCTCGATTACGTAACAGGCTCTTACTGTTGCCTCCATTAATCAGTCCGATAAAACGCTTGTGACGCGGAAGCATTACGGGTGAGATACGATGCACATCTGCACATGCAACGAAGGTCTTGTGCACTTCATTTATTTTATTCCTCGAGGAAAAAAAAATGATTTAAGCACTAAGGAGTTTTTAACAGGTAATATAAAAAAGATATAAAGACAGTATGATAAACTGACAGACAAAGGGAAAGAGAAAGGAGAGAGGAAGAAGAAGGCGAAAAAGTAAGAGAAACGACGGTGCGCACAGCTAAGGAAGACTGAGTGCCAGGCTCTCGCACTCGCCGGCAAGTCGTTCTGAAGCCTTACGTTTCGCTTCACGAGTCATTTATGAGAATCTTACTGTTGAGAATTGAGAAAAAATAGGAAATGATAGTTGTTGTTTTTTTTCTTTGGAGATCTGTAATGCCTTTGAAGAGAAGAAAAAACCGTAGGCAAGGACACTGTACGTGGCGAAACAATCATATTTGCTCGGGCTGCTGTGTGAACAATGTAAACACACGCAGTAAAAGCAAACTCGAACAGAGGCTAAAGAAAAGTTAATCCAAACAAGTTCACACAAGCAAACATATGCACTCCGAACATCACCTTCAGACACTCATTCCACATTCCACAGCGCATACAAATCTCCGTTCGTTTGCAAACACGTTAAATCTGAATGCACGAAATTGCAACACTCCTCTCTCCCCAACGCATCATCAAATACCCATCAGACTAAGACTTGTACATGTACTTGTTTTTCTTTCTCTCCCTCGACATTGTCTCCCGCGCGTGCAGGTTGCCAACATCGTACTCACTTCACGGAAAACAAACGACGATCGCTCTTAATGAACACGACGCTTATAACACACTGAAATTTCGGATTAAACAGAAGAAACTTTTACTTATCTGTTTATTTAATTAACATTATCACATTTTTGTTGCTGTTATTAGCCTTTTTTCCACAGCTGCAGAGATACGTTATCTAGAAAGGTCATGGTTAACGTTCCCGACTCCTGTCTTAGAAAAGAGGACATAGGGTAACGGCAAATGAAACTAGGTCATCGTGCCAAGGGCGAAGTGTGGCTTCAAAGAGGCTCATTATCAGAGGGTGCAAAAAAAAAAAAAAAAAAAAAAAAAAAAAACGAAAAGAAAAGAAAAAAAATGCACTTTGTTCGTAAAGATGCATTTGTTATATTCATTCTTTTTTGGGGGAGAGTTATTAATACAAAAGGACACATATTTCCAATAAAGGGACTGACTCTTAGAACAATATACAGTTTAATTAATTAATTGCCCAGCGCTCCCATTCCTGAACGCGGAGATGCATCCAAAGCCGCATCGACTCGCGGTCTAAGTAGTTTTCGTGATTTAATTAGGTGTCTATGTAGCACAGATAAAAAATTACGCTCTCTTGGCACTAGTATGCTAAATACCAACGGTTTTTCGCTTGCTAGGACTGGTAAGTATTCGCCTAAATTCAATTGTCTAATACAGACTATATATGGCTTCCCAGGTGGTCCTAAATCAATCAGCGAGGGAGAATTAAGCGCTGTGTTCATTCAACGAAACGTGTATAGGATACGAGGGACTCTCTCTGTACCAGGCGTGGCAGAGCAGGGGAGGGTCAGGGATGCCAACCTATTGATCGGTGCCGCTTCCGAGCACGGCGTCGACTTTATGTGTAACGCGCGTCGACGCCCACTCAACGGAAAGGGAAACATGAGAGGTGCGAGCGAGGGGCGAGGGGAACACGGGCGGGCGGGAGGAGAGGGCTGTGAGGTGCAGCCGACGTCTGCTCGGGCTCTGGGCGCGGCGGGTCGGACGGGAAACGGGGGAGGGACATCCAAATACTCATGGGTTAAGGGTTTATGTGTGTTTGTGTACAGGTTTGTGTTGGTTCTGCAACACACACGCGCGTAAACACATAAACAAATATACACATGCACACAAACATAAAACACACACACACACACACACACACACACACACACACACACACACACACACACACACACACACACACACACCCAAGTAAAAAAAAAAAAGCAGATAGGAAATATCAAGACGTCACCATTTTCATAGAAAGAATGAAAAAGTCGCCGGGAAAATATCTGAGCCAAGACTGCTATGGGGGAGAGCGCTAAGCCCTGGCCGGGAAAAAGGGGAGAGACGCTAGAAATAAACATTGCAGTTAACTCAGGCAAGGAGAGGGGAAGGGAGGGAGTGGGGAGGGAGGGAGGGAGAGGGGGGAAGGAAAGGAGTGGGGAGGGAGGGAGGGAGGGAGGGAGGGAGGGAGGGAGAGGGGGGAAGGGAGGTAGTGGGGAGGGAGGGAGAGAGGGGAAGGGAGGGTGTGGGGAGGGAAGGAGGAAGGGGGAAAGGTGGGAGGGAGGGATGAAGAGGAGAGAGAGAGGTTTTTCTTTCCTTCTTTTGCCTCTCCAACACGAGAGGAACTTAAAATATAAAAATAAAATCAAGTTAGAATAAAAAGAAAGGAGACAAAGGAAGAAGAAACGAAAGAATATAAGAAAAAGATAAAATATATGCACGACAAGATATTTTACTGTTCCCATTCCACGAATTTTAACTCTCGCCTTCTTTTGAAACGCTCAAAAAAGAAGAAAAAAAAGTTTCTAAAATTAGAAGTCATTACGAAATGTTGACTTTGGTGTTTACTTTTTTCGTTGCATGGTGCATATATATTTTTATCGGTAAGAAAACGTCATGTGATCTTAATTTGATATAAGATAAACATTATCCCATTAAGTATCAGGTTTGAATTTTGCTTGAAGGTTGCCAGTGCTTCTGATAGAATTATATACGATTTTTTTTTTTCTTTTACTTTTTAAAAAATCATGTGAAATTGTCAATCTGAATAGAAGTTCATCTCTGTTCTGGAAGTATGTATGTATATACATGTGTGGGTGTGTATGTATATATGTATGTTTGTGTACGCATATATATATATATATATATATATAAACTATGTATGTGTGTGTGTGCGCGCGCGCGTCAGCGTTAAAATTATACTTTATCTTCACCGAGATGTATTACCCCAGTAGCACTAGACATTGCATCATGTATCATATCAGTAATGTCACAGCAATATCAAGTAAAACTTCTCAACTTTGAAAAAGAATGCAATCGATTGCTTGTGATTTTAAGATTGCATGCATTTTATTTCATGTTTGATTTAATAACAAATCCTCACCCTTTATAGCGAAACTATAGCAAAATCTACATGTTTATTGCCAAAAATCCGATTTCCCCTTGATTGTGATGGTCAGACCCTTTCAACAAAAAGCAAGAAGTGCGATATTTTCTGATATTAATAAAGAATGTTGATTCCAAGTGTGTCAAGGCTGAGAATGAATGACCATTGTCATTTATTGAGTACTGGATCCATAACTAGGTTGCCAGATCTCTAATAGTTCATGATTTTGATAGCTATAAAAGATAATCTTTGATTTTCGCTGGCCATTTAATAAGAGAAACGGAACCTACATCAGCTTGAGAAAAAAATAAAAAATAAAAATAAAAAGAATTCTAACGGTTTGGAAATTAACCTGTGACGAAAATTGTTTACCGCCCATTAAAGGGCATTAAAAGTCTAGACACTAAATTGCAGTGTTTTGGATATAATATAACCTGCCTTGCTTCGTATTTTAGACTCTTAAAGGAAACACAGTGAAACATATAAGGATCCCGATTTTAGAGTCTAGACGGGAATTACGTTTCTCGTCTATTGATCTCGTCCCCTGCTTTGCAAAATTAATTTCCTTTTTTAAAAATATGAATAAAAACAAATCTGAACAGCACACAAAATTTGTCAACCACAGACAGCAAGTTTGCCCTCATCACACGAGCCCCTTACGTGATATCACTAATAAAATATACCACTGTGGAAGGCATCATGCAGAGCTGAGCTGTACGAGGCTATCGATTTCATGCAGACCACGTGGGAATAAGCTAGAGACCGCCGGCACAAGGGAGAACATGCAGCCGATAGATGGAGTGGCAGACGAAACACTTAAGATGAAATCTTTGAAGGCTAAAAAAAATAGTATGGATGGAACTATTGATGTAGAAGGGATAAAAATCGACGTGTATTAAAAGATAATGTTTAAAGCAATATGAATACCATTCAGTGGTAAAATAAATGCAAGGAAGGTCAGGGTTAAAGAGAATAGAGAAAAGGGGACCTGGTGCACGAAAGGGGCACAAGGAGAATAAAAGACAATGATGGTAAATAAAACAAACGAGGCGATATTTTCCACGAAAAAAGTGTAGGTGTATAAAAAGTAAGTATAAATGAATGGACACACAATGAAAAAGACAGTAAAACATATATATTCTATGAAACAGAAACATCTTGTATTCAAACGATTCTATCATTTACTGATCTTTGGTAAATATTTTAGATTGAATCATTTGACACTGATGTCGCCATATTGATAATTAATTATACTTCTAATGCCTATGAGACATTCATAAAAGGGAAAGATCACTTGAATATAGATACAACTCATATCACAACTTGATTTCGAAAGATGAAATCCCAGATCAAATCTTAAAATAAATATTCCCTCTAGCTTAGCTACGAGCCATTTCTTGGTATGTAAAGCGAGAAAACATGAACAAAAAGAAAGAAAGAAAAAAAAGAAAAGATTCATGATGCGGAAATCATCTGATTCAGCAACGAAGTTCTTCTAAACACCACCGGCATCCGCAAAATATTTACATTCCAGAGGTTCATTGGTTGAACTCTACGGTTTTACTCATCTCCTGTCAAATAACTGGTCACGTGTGGGTGAGATGGTGATGCCATTCGTACGGCATCTGACACAAGCTCTCAACGTGGCACGGGCGTAGAGGGTGGGTGTTGGGTGGTGGGCGTAGAAAATGGGCGTAGGTATATCTGAACGTGTCCTGCCATGTGCCTGAGTTGTGGGTTAAAACAGGCATTGGGGGCGTTTTTGGTGAGTGAGTACGAGCGGGAGGGTGAGTGGGTGGGTGCGTGGGTGCTCAGCGTAGGCGGTGGTGGGCAATGGAATGTCACAGAGAGTAAACAGTCTACCTCTAAGGGGTTGCCAATGCTATCATTATTGGGAGGTAATAGAGTGAGGATCTAAATGTACTTAATTAAAGTCAATTTACCGGAAATATTGAAAGTAAAAGTGATGATACCAGTTGGAATAATAGTGCAAATAACAACGATGATGATAATGATGATAATGATGACGACTAAGTGTTTGATACTACAACTACTCCTACTACTATTACTACTACAACTACTACTGCTATTGCCACTACTACTACTACTACTACTACAGCTAATAATGATGATAATAATCATAATAATAATTCACAATATCAATACTTTTACTGATACTTGTACTAATACATGATGATGATGATGATGATAATGATAATGATAATGATAATGATGATGATGATGATGATGATGATGGTGATGATGATGATGATGATGATGGTGATGATGATGATGATGATGATGATGATGGTGATGATGATGATGGTGATGATGATGATGGTGATGAAGATAATGATGATGAAGATAATGATGATGATTTTAATGTTGATGATAATGATGTGATGATGACGATATTTGAATACCAGTTTTAATCATTAATATTTCAAAGGAGACTAACCGGAAATGGTGATAACATATTTTCCTCGCGTTTTTATCAGACATGAATTTCCGTTTGTCTATGGTTAGAGAGCCCAATCTACGTATACATCCGCGTAAGCACACAGCACACATCGAATGCTCCATTGCGATTAGAATTATATTCATATGATAGAAGTGACAGTATCTATCACCCGTTCAAGTGATAACTTTATGATATATTGTTAAAATATTGAAATAATAATCCTCTCTGCCTTCCCAGCGCATTCAAAATCAGAGTTAAATCATCCTCAAATTCTTCGTTCATTTCTTCAGGGGACGATCCATCCTACTTGTGAACAGGATATGCTATAACTGTTAAGCAACATTTCCCCGGCATCTCGAGATATGAACACTAAGCCTCAAGTGTTTACGAGCTGTAACTCTTGGCCTGGAGCTCATTTCCGATGTGTTTTCAAGCCTCGGATTGTTGGCACGACGCCCAGCGACTCCCAAAATACTTTATCCATTTTGTAGGTTGTGTTCAGTTCTGTATCTGAGTGTAAACAAGAGTTGAACGGCTACGCCCATCTCCTGTCAAGGGAGTGTATGGGTGTGGGCGTTAGGATGTTAAGGGATTGTCATAATGATCGTTGCTCTTCGAATGAATGGGTGATTTAGGTGGTTATGAAAAGGTATGAATGAGAATGAATATCTTCGCAATACAAGAGATGTATTTCATCTTTTCGATTAAATCTTCGTCACTGATAATCGAAACCGGTTAAATACATCTCTTGTGTTGTGAAGAGATAAACGTTCATTCATCCCTTTTCTACATTTTGTCAACATGAATGCGGTTCAGATAGTTGTGAACTGGCCAGCGCTCGAAATCATGAATGGACCGACTCTTGTAGGCTTTAAGAATAATTGACAAAATACAAGGAACTCGCTTACAGAAAACAGAAGGCTGGAAGTGACTTACTGGAAAGACTAACAAAATATAAAATAACAATTAACACTGACTGAAGCTACTACCGCGCTGAAGGTTTAGATAAGCGCTCAAGAAGAATTTTAATGGAATCTGAAGTTAAAACCAGTTTTCCAACAAAGTCCTAAATGGGAGAGTGAAACAGATAGGACGAATTACGTTTATTTTACTATCATCACTGTTTTTTTGGTGGAAGCGCTGATTAGACATGTGGAGATTTTGTTTCCAATCGTCCGTTTATTTGACTGTTCCACGTGTTACATCATTCGCTCGTAAGTTCAAGGATCTTATATTTATCAACATTTTGAATTAAATGGAGAACTGTTTTAATGTGTTTCATACGTACATCTTACAACTGTATACATATTTCCTGTGATACCTTGGAAACTATCACAGTGTCGACATTTTATCGTTTTTTTTTTTGTTTTTTTTTCATGATTCCCCGCGAAGCGCTGATAAGCAGCAGATTCGAGAATTTACACTGATTACGAGGCGCATGATTAAAGTACGGATCCCGGCGACAGCAAGCTAGAATACGATTTTACATCAATTCAGCGACTAACGGTTTATTAAGCTTCCAATCAGCTGATGAGGCGGCCGCCTGAACGACCGCCACCAAGGCCGCCGACCCATGCAAGGCGGCGTGGGGTTGCGTCATGCTGGCGGCGGCGGCGGCGGCACCTCAGCGCTCAGCAGCCGCCTCGACACGCCGCAAGGAAGACCACCAGCTTTTCTATTTCTTGTCTATGTGCACGCTTATATTGACAGTTTAATTTTCTGAAGGAGAATTTTGCGTCTAGTTATCGCCAGACGTGTAATCCGTACGTAGAGCATGCAGTACACATATTTCTAATGCTGATTAAAAAGTAAGCACATGTAACCATCTCTTTAAGTATGAACCGAGGTCTGGCAGAAGCAACAAAATTTGAGACTGCTATAAACCTGATTGAAATATCCCTTCAAGAGTTTGTAAATATCAAAACTAATTAGAATTCCCCTTTTTAAGACGAACATTTTCCCTCTCAGGGCGGTTAATGTCAATGAAAACGGCTGAAGCGCCGGCGAGCAACAAGTCAGCTACTTACCTCCTGATCTTCCAGATCTCTGTTGTCAATATTAATATTGTATTTCTTCTCCTCCATTGTTGCGAGTTTGTTGTAAGAGTCGCCGTGTTAGTAGCTGTCTGTGCGGCTATTTTAACTATTGATGCTACGGTTGGCAGCAAAATTCGCGCTCTGGCACGGCGGCCGCGCGGCTGG
>NC_061836.1:31943959-31951459 GCF_019202785.1 Penaeus chinensis
GAGAGAAAGACAAAGTGAAAGGGAGAGTGAGATAAAAAGTGGGAGAGAGACTATATGAAAGAGAACAAAAAGTCAGGTAAGAATAACAAAAAAGAACACGAGACGAGACAAACGGAAGGTGAAGATGAGAACAAATTTTCTTCCATCGAGTTTCCTAATTTGGGAGAAGACGAAACTCCAAGTGAGTGAATACTTGACACGAAAATGTAATTATTTAGATACCTACTCGTCCGAATATGTATCTAAAAGAAAGAAAGAAATAAAACATGTATATGTTCTTCAATCTTTATTTTCCTTTTTTTATATTAGGTTTTGGCGACATTGTGAAATGTTCAGCTGCATAAAAGATAAAACACGAAGGTTTTGCAACAGTTCCTTCTGCCTCAGAGGCATGCTCAAGAAACATTACACGATGAATAAGCAAAGAAAGTGAACTGTTTTCCTTTAAAGGCATTTGCCAGAAGAGTAAAAAGTTGACTTGCATCAGACAGGTTTTCCAGTGACGTTCATGTGAGGGGAAAAAATCATGGAGCCTATATGTTTTTCTTTCTTCCTTTATGCACCGAGATGTTCGGAGTTAGGAATTTCTTGAGGGAATGATTTATGATGAAGGTATACACGTGCACACAAAGATACACTCATAGACAGACACACACACACACACACGCAAAATACACACACATACACGCACACATGTACGCTCTCTCTCTCTCTCTCTCTCACACACACACACACACACACACACACACACACACACACACACACACACACACACACACACACAAAACACACACACAAAACACACACACACACGCACAGAACCTAATAATGATCTCGATGTAACCACGCCGTCAGCATTTTGTTTGCTGACGTTCGGGGTACAGGAAATTGGCCATGTTATCGTCATTTACTGTTGATTTGTGACCTGCTTCCTTGTTGTGGATGCAGAGAACGCTTTCAGGTGTTATTGTAAACTTGAATGTGCTATTTGACTTTATTTTTTTCATGTGTACGTGGATTCCTGCGCCGTTATTAAGCTATTTTATTCTCAGTTGTTCGTTGGTGTGCGATACAGATGCAGGCAATGCATTACTTTTAGGGAATAGATTACTTATTAGATATTAACAAAGAAATATACATATAAGTTTTGGAATGCCACATGTGAATAAATTACCCTGTAAGATTTGTTATCGAAGGCATTTCCCGACATTCAACATTAGATCTATACAGAAAAATCTACAACACGTACAGTAAGGAAAATATACCTCGTAAGGGATATAGGAAACTCACTTTTCATACACTATCTTACAAAAATCTCACAGTAAACGCAAGTATGGACACGCGCCCACACACCTGTCATTAGGGCGTAGAGATCGCAAACTAGACATCCAGATAACTGTTCTGTCAATTATGTCTGGTGAAAGTTCAACGCTTGAGGACCTTGCCTGTTCCTACGTCATGCAATGGAGTAACACGCGAACATACAGACATATCGCTAGGCAAGCATACCCATGCCAATGTTTATGAAGTCGCATTTGATGAGAGATACAATTAAACTGATGAATTAAACTTATTATAATGAATGTAGAAAAAGATTTGAATAAGAAAGAATGTATTTCTGATGAAGACAGAACTTCGAATTCACTCTTATCCATACATTTTTTATGTAATGAAACAGGATAAAATTGTAAACATCTGGCCGTAACTCATAATAACACATTTGCAAGTAATGAAATGAAAAAAAAAAAAAAATGCAGGAGTGATTTTAGACGCAGACATTTTTTTTTTTTTTATGTTCGCCTTAAAGCAGGTTACTGGCAGTACCTTTGACTGAGAATACATGCGAAGGTGTGACATCGATTTCACGAGCGCATGACATCGATAATGCGTGTCTAGTCAGGTTATTGATTGATTTCCTTATCATGCTATAATACTACACTACACTGATTGTATTAAACACGCACACACACGCACACACACACACACACACACACACACACACAAAATAATAATAAGAAAAGGAGAATAAAGACGATATAGAGATGAGAACGATAAACGGGAAGAGGAAGTGTAGAAAAATGTCTTTAGTAAAACAAATTAACGAATGAGGTGCAAAGCAGTAAGGCCGCAAGAGACACACAGTAAGTTTAATCGAAATAACGGGGGAAAAAAGAGACAAATTTTGTGAGAATATTGTCATAATGAATAAAAGAATGAAGTGAAATAATGTAATGAAATAATATTATGAAATGATGAAATGAAAAAAAGGAATTCAACATGGAAATACTAAGAAAACAAACAAAATAACAATTGTGGCTTTATTGGAAAAAATATATGGGAGGCGCACGGGATATACGGTGTAAAAATCATGTCTCGTGGAAATGATGAAGTAAAATTAATTGAAATATCAAAATAATAATATAAATGATAATGGTAATAATAAATATAATATTGATAATAATAATGATAATAATGATAATAATAATAATAATAAATGATAATGGCAATAATAAATATAATAATAATAATAATAATAACAACAACAATAATAATCATAATAATAATAATGATAATAATAACAATAAGAATAATTATAACAATAATTATTATTAATAATGATAATAATAATCATAATAATAACAGTAATTAGGCAATAATGATAAGAAACCAAAAGAAAAACCAGTCATAAAATTCGTGATCGATCGAGCCGCGAGGGATAAGCACAGGCCAGAGGAAATGTGCACACGTGCTGACCGGCGGTTCCCTCTCTCATTGTTCCTCGCGTCACGTCCGACCTTCCGACCCGCCGCACCCCCTATCCTACTCTCTATAAATCCGGTAATAACCAGTTTTAACTAAACTTAGAAGCCGTGCCCATTATGAAACTGCTTTCGGCGACAGAGTAGGCCTTCTTTGGGGTCCTGGGGGGGAGGAAGGGAGGGGGAGGAGGAGGAATGTGTGAGAAAGTGAGAGGAGAGAAAGGAGGGAAAAGGAGACGAGACAGCGGTGATCTCGAATGGCTCCTTACCAAGACCAGAATAAACGAAGAAGGCAAGCAGTCCCAACAATTCAAGGTCTCACATGGCCACTGAACGCCGCCAAGGTCGTCCGCCACATGCCCGACGCCTCTGGGAGAACCAGCGCCATCTTGCCGCATAAGGTCAATCATCAAGCCCCATCGCAGGCAAGGTCAACGGCTGCCACGCACAGGTAGTGGTCATGCGAGCGCCACGCCATGAAGCGCCACGCCACGCTCTGCATGAAACCTCCCTGCTTGCGATGACGACACAACACGCACCTCCGTTCGTGATGCTGTGACGAAACATCACGGAGGTTCTGCACGGTGCTTCTGGTGCTGCACGGTGCTTCTGGTGCTGCACGGTGCTTCTGGTGCTGCACGGTGCTTCTGGGTCATTCTGCGTTTGGTTCCATCCTGCAGGTTAAGCAATGTCGGTCAGGGGGTAATGTGGTGATAGATGCCATCCTGTGGGCCATGTGGGCACGATAGAGGGGCACTTCTGAACGTCACGTGATGCAGGTGTCGTCACTACCCTCACTACCTTGTTATGATGCACTCGAGTGTTGCAACGAAGCGCAGATAGGAGTTTTGATGGTCTTATTGGCTAAATTATCAAGGTTATCAATGCGATCGACAGAGCTGCTTTCCAGAGTTTGTTAAGCTCGGGAACAAAGGAGTCATAACAAACTATTTTTGTTATGTCGCTGTTCCATTAAAAAAAAAAAAAATGTGTATATATATATTAGGATCGTATATTAGGAAATGTAATATTGCACTTAGAATATGAGCTCAGGAAAAAAAATCTTAACACTATTATTCCTGGAATTTAGAAATTACAAACAAAAAATACGAATATATGCTAAAGTACGAATATATGCTAAAGTATCTTTTCGAAATTAGAGAGAAAAAATATGGATACATATACTTAACCTCATAAAGAAATAACCGTCACAAACGAAGGAACAAAAAGAAAAATCCCAAGCGCACATCTATTAGAAAACAATATCACTATTTTGACGTCTCGTCCACGACTGACATCCGGGACCCGCGACCAAATTCCCCCGGGAGAGATTAAGAGGGAAGTGCTGTATAAAAGAACCAGCGTCTTCACCCATGATTGTTTTCCTTTTTACAGATCTGTATAAGACTTCTAAGATTTGTTTAAATCATTATTAAATACCTAGAATACAGGCAGAATATAAGATACTGAAACAAATCAGGTAGATCTTGAAATATTTATATATGCCATCTCTCGCATACACTGGCATAAATTACTTTCACTTTTATTTTGCGATGCTCGAGGGGAAAATGATAATCTTCGCGAAAAATTAGAAATGTCTGATTGCAAACTAAATAATATATCAGGAAACAGGGAATAGGGAAATGCAAGAGATGAGTATGCATATTTTCGCAAGGACAAAATGGCGGAACACTTTTTTTTTTCTCTCCTTTTTCTCAAAGGAAACGGTACAACAAAACTAGTTATTCGTTTTCCAATGAAATGCAGTCTTTTTTTATTTTTTATTTTTTTTCAAGGTTCAGGTAAAAGTATAAACATACTGTCTGATGTAACATCTGTGGTAAATCTGGTATTGTTGCGTACGAGCTTTTGATGTGCGGTAAACTTTTTTTTTTTTTTTTTTTTTTTTTTTTTTTTTTTTTTTGATACACATCGTGTGTTTTTCGCTTCAATATTTGTGTGTCTGCCTGTTCTTCGTCATTTATAAATGTTCGCACCAGTGACTCTGCTGATTTTGAGAAGTGACTACTCATTAGCAAGGCCAGCAATGCGGAAATTCTAACATAATTATCCTTCCACAGTGCTAATTTATTTACCGGTTTCACTTACGTTATTTCTCCACTTAAAGAGAATATAAACAGACGCGACCAAAAGTTATCCAATCACCCTTTCCAAAGAAAATAAAAATAGAAATAAAAAAAAATCCCTTTCATGCCCAAAGAAGTTTCCCAAAGTTAAATTCCTGAAAGAAAAACCAAAAAACTTTGCCACTGATAAAGACTAACTAGAGCACCTTAAAAAGTGTGTCCCAGTGACCGAGCCTTACAACTTCCTCGTCTGTATGTTTAGCCCGGCAGTTATGTGGGTAAACGGCAGCTTACTTTTACTGTGGGTCCAAACACCGCTACCCATGACGTCTGTGTGTGTGTACGCCTCGTCTTGAAACGGGGCCAGTAATACCCTAGCCCCGATCTACGCTTTGCACGAAGCTTTTACACGGGGTATCAAACCTCCATTGAGCTGCGTTTATTCTGGCTGGATCACATAGGCGGACCGACGGACAGTTCGAGAGCTTAGCCGACTGCGCTGTTGTTCGTGGTAGTATGACTTCGCCCGGATTTCGTTGCTATATTTAGGTTGAATTTGAATCTGTTATGCTTTCTTTTCAGTGTGAGTATATTTTTGATTCGGTCTGTCTGTCTGTCTTTGTCTCTCTCTCTCTCTCCTCTCTCTCTCTCTCTCTCTCTCTCTCTCTCTCTCTCTCTCTCTCTCTCTATATATATATATATATATATATATATATATATATACACATATATACATACATAAACACACACACACACACACACACACATATATATATATATACACATATATATACATAAATATACATACATACACACACACACACACACTCACACACACACACACACACACACACACACACACACACACACACACACACACACAACACACACAGATATATATATATATATATATATATATATACATACACATATACACATACACACACTACTTGGACTTTCAAATCGCGGGGGGATAAATCGAATAAACAAGTAATCAAGTTTTAGCGGTTAATTATAACGCAGTATCCTGTTATCTGGGCTTAATCTTTTGTTTCTAATTCGTAAACAATTTTCCGAATAGGTGGCGTTCTTGTCGGTGTTGTTGATTTAAGTTTTTTCTTTTTCGCGTGCTAAAAATATGAGTTAACTGGTTGTTCCTGTTTTCTTTGTTTGGATTATCATTATTATTATTATTATTAATATCAGTTCCTTGGATATGTTGGCATGAAGCTCACTAACTCCACGAAGCTCTCCCTCGGCAATGCAGCGATGCTTCGATTGAGCTTCCAGGAGGAGGTGCCGAGTCATGCTGAGAGTCGGCCGGCCGCTGGGGTGCATGATGTAATATTGGGTGTCTGCATGACGCGTGCAAATACACTTTCTCCACCTCCCTTTTCATTGGGGAAGGTGCTATGACTTGGGAAACATTTTGTTTATTTTTCCTTCCTCTTTTTGGGAGTAACGAACGGTATTCTTATCATTAGTTGATATCGTTTATGTGTTATCATTTATGCTAAAGCCATTATCATTAATGCTTTATTTAATAAGATCGTTACCCTCACCACTTCGTATCAAATTAATCTTTACTGCACCGTGCGAGACTGTTGTTTGTATTTAACAAGTTTATCCGCACGGCCGTTCAGTGTTGAGGAGGGAAAATTTTGGTGCTTTTAGTTCCTTATCTTGTTAATATGGCGATTATTAGCATATGCGGAAAGTTAAGCTTGAACTTGCTGCTTGTTCATTTTCATCTGCATGTTGTGCAACTACCATAGTAAAGAATAAGAAAGCGTGGTTGGATCAGTGAACATGCAATGCTTAAGCAACAAAACTCATTGGAATCGAGTTTTCCATTACATGCGGTGGAATCGTGTGGCGAGTGTTTTCCTCCCGCTATGCGCTGAAATCCGCGTTTCCTCACAGCCTGCGATACAAGCACGATTTCTGTGCCGCGGCCAGGCAGTGATTTGCATGTGACTGAAGGCGCGGATCTTGACTTGGTTCCCAGTGCGCGCCCTAGTCTTCTGCGCCTCCTTTCCAGCTGCTTCAGACATCCTGGTTTCCTAGACAAGGCAAGAGGTCAAGGCGGGATTTTCGTCTAGGAGAATAATAATAGTAGGGAAATTCTCACTGGGGATATTAAAAACAGTGGGGAGGAGTTGGGGTGGGGGGAAGTGTTGGTGGAGAGAGGGACGGGAGGACGGATGGAGAGCAGGGGAGTGGGAGGAGGGAGGGGAGAGGGGAGGCAGGCGAGGATGGAGGGGGAAGGGAGAAGAGAGGTAGGAGAGGGGAGTGGGTGAGGGGAAGGGAGGAGGTACGAGTAGAAGGGAAAGGGGGGTTAGTAGGAAGAGGGAAGGAAGGAAGGACGGGGGAATGGAAGGAGGGGAGGAGGGAGGGGGCGGAGCTGTTGTCTACCTCGCGTGGCCTGTATTGATCACCGCAGACCCGCCCTCATCCCTAGGCCCTCCCACCCTCTCCCTCTCTTTCCCTCCGCCTCACTCTTCTCTTTATTTCCTTCTCCTGTTGCTCTTGCCTCAGTCTCCACCGAACTTTTCCACTCTCTCGCGCCCAAACTGACGCAGTCCTCTTTTCACACTGTCTTATTTGCACTTACTTATCTCGACCTCATATAAACGCTATTGCATTTACTTGCC
>NC_061836.1:31971459-31981459 GCF_019202785.1 Penaeus chinensis
TCGGCTCCTAGCGTATTTTAAGTAAAAATCTAAAATCAAAGAGTCCGTTATCCCCATAGGAGGAAATTACGCGCCAAAACCTCCACCGCACATTCCCGCCATCACATAACCCATGTACTCTGTCCCCTGAAACGGTGAAATTTTGTCAAGCTAGGGAAGATAGTCTCATAATATCTGCCAGTCAGTACTGTCAAAAGACTGAAGGCCAAATGACATAAAAGGAGAAAACTCTTTACATGAAATCTAGATGTGCTTACACACACACACACACACACACACACACACACATATGTATATATATATATTTATACATACACATACATACATACATATATATATTTATTTATACATACACATACACACACACACACACATATATATATATATATTTATACATACACATATATATATATATATATATGTGTGTGTGTGTGTGTGTGTGTGTGTGTGTGTGTGTGTGTGTGTGTGTGTGTGTGTGTGTGTATGTGTGTGTTGCTTATCAAACATTATTTAAAAATATAAGAATTGTTTTATCATTTGGAAGAAGCCCTTCCCTGAGGAGGCGTGCCTGTAAGTTCAAGCAGGAACAAAGAGAAAAAAAAACATTTTTCCAATAACTATGTGCATTTCGTCCAATTACTCTGTTTATGGAATGGCACAGGAGCACAAATAGAAAATAAATAGAGCCATCCAAATGGTCGGTAAAGAAAGAAGCAGGTGAAAACAAATAAATATGTGTGGTGAACTTAAAAGAAAGAAGGAAAGAAAAATATATGTATGCATGCATAACACTATGTGTATCTGTGTGTTCATTATTGATACATATGTATATATATAATATATATACATAATGTATAGATATATGTGTATATAATAAGTCACACATCGTGTGTTTATATATAAATATATATATATATATATATATACAAATATACATATATACATATACATACTCACACATGATGTGTGTGTGTGTGTATATATATATATATATATATATATATGTGTGTGTGTGTGTGTGTGTGTGTATATACATGTATACATTTATATGTATATGTATAATATATATGCATAATGTATATATATATACATATATATATATTTATATATATATATATATATATTTATATATATTATATGTATATTATATATATCTATATAAAACATATATATATAACTATAAATATATATACGTATCTATCTATCTATCTATCTATATATATATATATTTATTCAAACACACACACACACACACACACACACACACACACACACACACACACACACACATTTATGAACACTCACACACGCACGTGTGTGGGTGTGCATACATACACATTTACATTTAAAGATGTATTCCTGCATTCCCGGTCCCCGAATGCACAATAGCCAGCGCCAAGCGATAAAATGGACCGCGAACGCAAGAAGAGCGAATTCACGAGGGAAAGCGCAATTATTCTCGTCTCCGTTAGCCCTACATTTTCTGTACCCAAATGACAGAAAACGGGCCTCTTTATGAACACTGACAAGTTTGTGTTTGGAGCTCACTGAAATGATAATTCCGATCGACATTTAGGGTGAAAAAAGTGTGGGTACGTGTGTTTTGAATCGAATTTATTGTTTATCTGAATGAGAGTGAACATTGGGGATACGGAAAAGATGTTTTCAATATGTGTTCCAACTGTATTACTATTATTTTGAAATCTTGCGTTTGAAGTTTATAAAATTACAATTCATATTTATACACGACTATTGCAGAATTTTAAAAAGACGATGTGTATCCACGACTCTTTCACAGATCCGATACGAAAATCTATTAAAGAAAAAGTGTTAATTCTGTAGGATGAATTATCTAAGGCCAGGTTACTCCTGCAGCCAATAGATGCTCGGAAAGTCAAGCGTTCTCCGGCATGTAACAATCAGCTATTTTGGGGACAACAGTGCTTCAAACAAACACGAGAACAGTAACTGGAATGAGAACTGTCCTACATGCCAGCCAGATTTCAGTGGGATGTGTGGCGCTGTATGAGAAAAGCAAAAAAACACGGGTCATGTGTGGAAATGTGCGCCACGTGGGGCAGAACCACTGGCGGTCTTCATTTACTTTGTTTATCTTAACGAAGGAAAACAACAGTATACAAACATGTGGCGACGCTGGTTTCGAAGACATGATCTCCAACGTTAGAATTCTCTCTCTCACACACACACACACACACACACACACACACACACACACACACACACACACATATATATATATATATATATATATATATATATATATATATATATATAAGGGTACGCATTACGTCCCTATTTAGGAAGGCTTTTATCACATAAAGGCAGTGATACACACATATATACTATATGTATGTGTATATGTAACACATACACCGCCATGAATCCTTGTGAAAAAGCCATTTACGTGAAATGCAGAAATAGTATTTTTCACATTGGCACATTCAACATAAATTTTCTTGTAAAAGGACTGATGAATGAATTTCACCGCGATGTGGCAAATTTCTGGTATTATTTGGAAGTTTAAATCTGTCACTTTCAGATCCGCCATGACAACCTAAAAGTGTTGAGATGAAAAGTCTTTATAAAATCACTGCATCTGACTGCCATGCACACAAAGCCGCGCGTTCCCTCAGTCTATTGGCGACTGAGTTCCGACATTGAACAGATCCTAAGAATGAAAACCATATAATCTCTATTTTGAATTCCTTAATGAATTCCTTAATGGTAATGCCATTTATTTTTCTATCATGAAATAATCTACACGGCTGGAAATGATGCTTGGAAAGAAATTCTGATGAACTAATGGAGTAATTTTGATGTCATATTTGATTAAACTAGCTTTTTACCATTCCTAAGAACGATCTGAAGTGTATATTTCGGTGTTAAAAGAGAGCGAAGCATTATTATTGTTGAGAGAGAGAGAGAGAGAGAGAGAGAGAGAGAGAGAGAGAGAGAGAGAGAGAGAGAGAGAGAGAGAGAGAGAGAGAGAGAGAGAGGGAAGAGAGAGAGAGCGGGAAAGAGAGAGAGAGAGAGAGAGAGAGAGAGAGAGAGAGAGAGAGAGAGAGAGAGAGAGAGAGAGAGAGAGAGAGAGAGAGAGAGTTAGAGAGAGAGAGAAACGAGACCTATGCAGAAAAATAAATTACAGTTGTTGTTGTTTTTTATTGAATCCTGCTTATCGTAAGAGCAGAAATGAGAGAAATGGATACTTTCAAATTCTGCTCAGAGAACTCATGGTATATCAACCAATCGTTAAAATGTTGCTGAATGACCTGTAGGCCCGTATTGCAATGTTCCATTTCCGTATTTGCAACTTCCGTATTTTCTTTCCATCTATCATTGATGGCAGCGATATGATTGTTGTGTTATTCGTTATATGTTGATGTCATTCTAATAAACATTATTGTAAGGGTCAGCTTCTAGAATATAGTCTGAACTTTGGAGCAATAAGTTTTATAAAAACCCTAAACACTGCAGACCTTAGACTGAAAACGAATAACGCAGCGCTTCGAATATTCGTTTTAGAAACAGTATAAAAGAATGCCGCCTCACGTGGCTTCCAAGATAAATCACGTAATGACGTAATTGTTAATCGAAGGTAGTTTGGAGGTAATTACTTACTTTTTTTGCAGCTGTGGATGCAATGGGTGCTTCAGGATCATTAAGGTCAGTGCCGGCGGCACACGTGGGCTGTTCCTTCATGATGGAAAATTAACAATGACCACACGCTTTTGGTGGTCACACGAAAAGCCGATTATGTCCGCACAACAGTTCAGAGGTGGAAGGTCACAAAAACTGTTGACAGTTTCCTCTTAAAGTGAAGCAGCAGCGTGTCAGACGGCGGGCGGGAGAGCAAAAGCGTCAGGTTGGTGCCGCGGCGGCTCACGCCAAACTACCGGCGACACCTTGGTCTGCTGGTCCCCAAGGTGCCGTTCCGAGGCCCTCTGGCTGAACCCATCCTCTGTGACCCGCATTGGTCGTCATCCCGCTTTACATGCGAGATTAACTTCTGTGAATTAAAAGCAAAGTTCGTTCAGTATTGATTTCCATGCCAATATGGACGTATATAAAGGATCTCACATAGATCAATGGTAAGCGATATTTGAGCGAGTTGGCGCGGTGCCCTGGTCCTACTACGTTCAGCATCATAGGCGCTCGGGCAGCAATACAAACCCTCTGCCACGTGAATGAAAAAAGTCAACGGAACGTAAATGACGTCCCTAAAAATAACCACTTACATGCCTCTTTAGATCCGGGTAAACCGAGATTGTATAGATACAGACGTATATAAATACAAATGGGCATACAGACGAACTATATTTACGGGTAACTGTACAAACATAAAGAGAATTACGTGAACATAGGCAGTAACACAATAAAATCAAAGTAGACCTACATTCTGAAAGTGTCAGCATCTCGCATTTCAAGTGATCCTCTTTTTTGAACATAGCGGTTCTAATGACCATTTTCAATTCCCTTTTTTTTGGCATACTTTCTTGAGCTTTCCGGTAGAATTTCGTCAGTTATGTATATATATTTCTTACTAAATATTTGCACGAAATCAGCATAGCGATAACTAATCTGTATCAAGTAGCGAGTACATGAAGGGACTGAAAAAGTTGAGTGCAGATGATAAAGTTATGAAATAAGTTTTCCTGGACACACCCTGTCAGTCCCCCCATGACTCACAGCTTTTAGAACTTATTGGGAATTCAAACTTTTGTTTACTGCAACCGGAGAATTTGGAAAGTCTGGCAGCGGATATGTTTCTTTGGCACCTACCACGGTTTCCAATGGTCGTTGGTTCCGTAACTTTTGCGTCGGTACAAGAAATTCAACTTTCCAGGAAGTAATGTTTCCTAACCGGCTATTCTTTTCAAGCAAGGGGTAGCTGGTGATTTTATTGTAAACATGAGTTCACACACACACACACACACACACACACACACACACACACACACACACACACACACACACACACACACACACACACACATACACACACACACACACACACACACATACACACATACCTGCTATTTCGGTCTTTTGAATGCAAAAATTATGAATGAAATTTAAACAGGGTACGCAGCACTGGACGCAAAATCGTTAATTACTGATCGGATAATGCACATATGTTTGGCCAGTCAAGGCGTAAAACGCGTGGAAAATGTTTTCATGTTGCCCAATAGAAGGCAGGAGGAATATGTGTTATCCCAGTAACCTCTGAATGAAATCAGAAATGACGCTCTGCAAGATGTTACCAAGGCATTGCTACTTCCGTCTGCCAGGCATATTTGAAATCGACAATATCTTCTCGCGAAAAGCAGACTTAATACCCTTAGAAGATAAAGCAGGCCGAAGAACGTATCCACAAAGACAAAAAGGAAGTCCACCTTGATCCTGCCTGACACTCGGATCTGATAATTAATGTGTCTTTGGAGAAAAATCAAGACCAGCGTTTTGGTGAAAGAAGGAGAAGGACTATGGTCTCGAAAGGTTTAGAAATGCCGTACGTAAAATAGGGGAAGAAGAAGGAAGTGCAAAAAAGAAAAAAGACATTAAAGAGTTAAACTGGTAACCCTTGGAACAGTAAGCAGGGACTGACAACCTAGGAAACTGGGACATTACTGGGCCTTACTGAAAATACCGGACTTGGCAGGGCAATGGAATCTCTGAGTATAGAGAAGACATCGGAGTTGAGATTTATATTCGAAATGGAAACAAAAAAACTGTTTAATAAGAGTGGGATTAGTCAGTTTCAATCTGTGTATAAAATGCGGGATGGGACCCAGGTATGCGCTGTATCAAAAAAGTGACTGGAAGTGAAATTGTCTCAGAGATAAATATATATATATATATATATATATATATATATATATATGACAATGGCAAAATCCAACGCTAGAGGTGCTAGTTACGCTTTTTATTATTAAAAGCAGGTGGTTAGTCATGGAAAAATATCCATACATAGCACCTTTTATTTTTCCACGCAGAGTTTGTGCAACATGCAGGAGTCTATGTAGAATTACAAAAAAAAAAAAAAATACAAAATTGTACAAAGACAAAGTCAGGATTTAAGGCCAAAGCGTGACATAACCAACAATCGAGTTATCGGCAGTAACTTTTTTTCTTATATCTACGAAAAAATGTAATTCCCTATATTAGTTTTTCATTCCAAAACGCTCCGCCATATTTGCTCTTCTCTCAAATCAAATCTCATTGAAAATACTTTAGATGATTACTCAGAATACCTTTATGTATATGTGAATATAAATATGTAAAAATATTTATATATATATATAGTAAAAATACAATTTATAGAGCTAAAGAAAGAGAATTACATAAGCATTACATAAACGCTCCTTCGTTAGCCGCGGGGTCCCTCGTATTTGTAAAATCGTAAACAATATTCTTTAGCGGGAAAGCGGAGGAGGTTACAGATCTGAAAAACACAGGTGAAAAAAGCACGTTAGAGCTGTAGCTGGCCGACACTCTTTATTCCGTTGAAAAGTCTGTTACATGTGCCCTCATCCATGTATGATATATATGGGTGAAGACGATTGCTTAGAATATTTGAAATGTTTATGAAGTCGGCCGTCAGTCACTCGTAATGCAAATGTTTTGGAGAAAGATATTAATAATCTTACTATTACGGTTTATTTTCGTTTAGATTGGATTCTTAATTTTGCCTCTCCTTTCTGTGGGAGTCACAGAACGGATACGAAAGACATCAGCGGAATCATATGAATTTTTAAAATAAATAAACATGATTTATCCCGTCTAAAGTTTCGTCAAACTGTTGCGTATGCAGATAATGACTTGAATTTAGGGGAATGTAGAAGTATTAGGACTTCAGGTCATTTGCGAAAGGGAGAGTTTGTCATGAGCTCCTCCAACTAAAATAAATTTCTTTATATTTGCATAGGTAATGTTTATGTATATATTGCACCATATATGACTGGTTACTATCCTTTCTCTCTTTTTCTTTATCCACTTCCGCCTCCTCTTTCTGAACTCCCCCCCCCCCCCCACTTTCCCCTCTCCCTTCTCTTACAATTCTTTTTATACCTTTCTGACTTTTCTTACTTTTCTTACTATTCTTACACTTCTGTTTATACCTTCCTTTTCTTACTTCTTAATTTTCTTACTATTCTTATTCTTTTGTTGTTATTCTTGTTCTTATTCTTGTTCTTGTTCTTTTTCTTTTTCTTTTTCTTTTTCTTTTTCTTTTTCTTTTTCTTTTTCTTTTTCTTTTTCTTTTTCTTTTTCTTTTTCTTTTTCTTTTTCTTTTTCTTTTTCTTTTTCTTTTTCTTTTTCTTTTTCTTTTTCTTTTTCTTTTTCTTTTTCTTTCTCCTCCTCTTCTCTTCTTCTTCCCCTCTCCCTTCCCCTTCCCCTTCTAGCTTCCCCTTCCTCTTCCCCTTCCTCTTCCCCTTCCTCTTCCCCTTCCTCTTCCTCTTCCCCTTTCCCTTCCTCTTCCCCTTCCCCTTCCCCTTCCCCTTCCCCTTCCCCTTCCCCCTCCTCCTCCTCCTCCTCCTCCTCCTCCTCCTCCTCCTCCTCCTCCTCCTCCTCCTCCTCCTCCTCCTCCTCCTCCTCCTCCTCCTCCTCCTCCTTTTCTTTTCTTTTCTTTTCTTTTCTTTTCTTTTCTTTTCTTTTCTTTTCTTTTCTTTTCTTTTCTTTTCTTTTCTTTTCTTTTCTTTATTTTTCTTTTCTTTATTTTTCTTTTCTTTTATTTTTCTTTTCTTTTCTTTTCTTTTCTTTTCTTTTCTTTTCTTTTCTTTTCTTTTCTTTTCTTTTCTTTTCTTTTCTTTTCTTTTCTTTTCTTTTCTTTTCTTTTCTTTATTTTTCTTTTCTTTTTTTTTCTTTTCTTTTCTTTTCTTTTCTTTTCTTTTCTTTTCTTTTCTTCTCTTCTCTTCTCTTCTCTTCTCTTCTCTTCTCTCCTCTCTCTCCTCTCCTCTCCTCTCCTCTCCTCTCCTCTCCTCTCCTCTCCTCTCCTCTCCTCTCCTCTCCTCTCCTCTCCTCTCCTCTCCTCTCCTCTCCTCTCCTCTCCTCTCCTCTCCTCTCCTCTCCTCTCCTCTCCTCTCCTCTCCTCTCCCTCTCCCTCTTCTTCTTCCTCTTCCTCTTCCTCTTCCTCTTCCTCCTCCAAGTCACCAAAGAGCCAATTATGAGTACTACCTTTCTCACCTGTTAACCATTTCCTTGGTTTTCAAAAATATTTTCTGGCATCTAATATTGCTGTTAGTAATGTCACTGTCATAGTTATAAAGTCTATAATATAAATAACTCCATCAATATTGATAGCATTAGTATCTGGTATCTAATATTACTGTTAGTAATGTCACTATCATAATTATAAAGTCTATAATAAAAATAACTCCATCAATATTGATAGCATTAGTAGAAAAAGCGTTGTTCCTGCAAAATCAAGGAAAGGTGAAATCAGGTGTGGTCACGAGGTCTGCTAATTGACTCTGTAGCTAAGCCCTTGCAGGGACATTTCACAAGACAATACTACAGTGAACACAACATTTTCCCAGGGCCTTTGGGTTATTCTAATTACACTAGGATGATGTTCTATCATATCATGATAGACTGTCCCTCCTACTGGGATGATGTCTTCATGTCATGTGTTCTTGAGCCTCCTCAAATATTGTGCACAATGGACAGGAATAGCTCCTCAAAAGTAGGCTTAATCCCTTTTCAGACCTCAATAATAGTTTTTGTCACAGCCTAAAGCATAAAGAGAAGTAATTGCATGTATTCTGTAATTCAGATTTTTTTCCTCGAGCAGCAGACTCTGCATGCATCCTGACGCATTGTGTGGTATGGCACTGGGGCTCCCATTGTCATTGGGTTCAATTTTACAAACTGAGTTGTGAAATAGAATGTGAAGGGATAAACTATAAGTTGTCAGTACCTGTTGTTCTTGAAATAGATAATGTCATTGTTTATATGCCAATCAGACCAATGTCTTGGCTTATGGCTAGCCATTGTATATTGATTTTTTTAGCTATCTGGATAGGTTTATGCAGTGCTAGGCCTGATAAGTTAAATACTCACATTTTGAATAGGACAGATCAGAGCCTAAATTATTTTGTGGATGGTTTAAGAGGTATGTAATTTTGTGGATATTTCTTATTAGGTCTGTGATCTTGTTTTTCTTCTTTCAGTCAAATTCTTAAATTTTATCTATGAAATTGAAATTCTTCCATATATCCCTGTGTGGCTGGAAGAGAAGACAAAAGATGGCTGAAAGAGACTTCCTGACTATCTAATTCTTGCCGATAATATAAAGTCAAAATATTTTTTTAAAAGGTGATTTGGTAATATTTAACCATGCTGATGCATTTTTGGAGCAGAAATCCAGAGAATGAAAAGGAAATTATGTTGAACTCAGAGAAATGAGATTGTGTTGACAGAACATGAGTTTAACATTTGTCTGATTTTTTTTTGTTTTTTTGTTTTTTATCATTGAATATTTTTTGCTTCCCCTCCCTCATCTATGTTTCATAATTACCATATTTCGTTTGTTACCATTGTTATTTTAGACAGTGTCTGCATATACAATGTCCAATAAACAAGAAAATCTGTAAGTCAAGTTTTATTTTTTGATAAGTGATCAAATTTGCCCCCCCCCCCCCCCCCCCTCTCCACAGGCTAGTCCCCTGACCCTGTAATGTCTAGGTGGCATGGCGTACATGTCATGTCCACAGTGATTTTAATTTATAAATATTGTTTATACACTTGGTTCCACAAGTGCTTAGTCACCAACAAGTCAATTACTAGTCCAACCTGTCTCACCTGATTATTTTTCCATCATATTTTACATATTAATATAAATAACAGTATTGTTATTAGTAGCATTAGATATACTTTTATAATTTTGAAAACTTATGGCTTCAGTATTATGGAATTCAGAGTGTAGCTTGATGTTTTGAACATGTGATCATGAACACTTCTTGTTGTTCAGGTTGTAAAAATG
>NC_061836.1:31986459-31998959 GCF_019202785.1 Penaeus chinensis
GCAAACAGTTTGTCTTCTTTTATACCTATTTATTTAATTTCTAGGAAGTGTTTGCTATATCTGTGTTATGCTTTTGCTTCTCAAAATAAGAGACTTCCTCCTCCTCCTCCTCCTCCTCCTCCTCCTTCTCCTCCTCCTCCTCCTCCTCCTCCTCCTCCTCCTCCTCCTCCTCCTCCTCCTCCTCCTCCTCCTCCTCCTCCTCCTCCTCCCTTCCCCCCCCCCCCTCCCCCTCCTCCTCCTCCTCCCCCTCCCCCTCCTCCTCCTCCTCCTCCTCCCCCCCCTTCCCCTCCCCCTCCCTCTCCCTCCATTCCTCCTCCTCCAAGTGATATTTTTCTCCCTTCAATGCCCTCATCTTTATTTTTGGACTTTAACCTCTCCAGGAGCCAGTGAGAATAAACAGGCAAGTCACCTCTGAGAGTGATGCTCAACTTTTGGAGGAAGAGACCAGACAGGAAGCCGAGCCGGAACAGGGAGTTGAAATTGAGCAAGCACCTGAGACAGCACCTGAGACAGCACCAGAGACAGAGACAGAGGCAGCACAGCCATCAGGGACATCACAAGCGCCAGAGACAGCACGAGCACCAGAGACAGAGACAGCACAAACACCTGAAGGAGGACAGATAGCAGAGTCAGGGCAGGCACAAGATGCTGAGCAGGTGGTTGCGGTGGCACAGACTGACCCCAGGCCAGGGCCTTCTTGTGAAGTCACTCCAAAGAAACAATCCACAGGTAATTATATGGACATTCGTAGCACCTGGCCTGCTGTTATATTTTAGCCGTGCTTCACTATTTTGGAAGATGTAAAGAAAAATACACACGTATGCATGCATGCATGCACATACATACATACATACATACATAAATACATACATACATACATACATAAATACATACATAAATACATACATACATACATACATACATACATACATACATACATACATACATACATACATACATACATACATACATGCATGCATGCATGCATGCATGCATGCATGCATGCATACACACATACACATAGACATACACAAAAAAATTAGTGTAAATATATAGTATGGAGCAGTAGAGGCATTGGAATTAATTTATTTGTGTAACAATAATACTTTTCGATCTTCAAGAGAAATGGCATACAGTTGTAGATCATTTTCCAGTGTCATCACTTCTTTATCATTTGGTTTATGTTTATAATCCTGATTTGAAATCCTGCAGGTCCTCCACCAGTCCCAGCTTCACCAGAGTCTGATGACGAGGGTCAGATCTGCTCTATATGCTTTGAACCGTGGGCAAATTCTGGGAACCATCGTTTGGCTTCCCTAAAGTGTGGCCATATGTTTGGGTTTTCATGTATTGAGCATTGGCTGAAAGGCCAAGGTAACAAGTGTCCCCAGTGTAATGCTAAAGCCAGAAAAGCGGACATCAGAGTACTCTATGCAAAATCACTCAAAGTTTTAGACACTTCTGAAAAAGACAGAGTTGTAAAGGAACTGGAGAAAGAAAGAGAATCCAAGAGGAAATTAGAATTGGAACATGCCCAGATAAAGCTGAAATATGAGCTTAAAGCCCAGTTAGTTGTCAAACTTCAAGAAGAATTAAGAATGATGAAAAATACAGTTGCAGGAAGCAGCATAAGTAGTTCACAAAGCTTTGGCCTGTCTCAGACTGGCAGGAATGGGAGCCAGAAAAAATTTAAACTCGTGATGCATTCTGTTCTAGAAATGATCAAAGATGGTGGGTGCCGGGTTATGGCCTATAATGAATGGCTTTGTATGTTGGTTGTATCTTTACCTAGTCAAGTTGCAATGTTTCCTGGGTGTGGTGTAAAAAAGATAAATATACTAGACATGAAATCAGAAAGATATGTGCCCATTCATCAAAAACAAATCAGAGATCTGGCTTTCAACCCTGCCAAAAACGATTTGCTCTTATCTGTAGCTATGGATAAACTCGTGAAAATAACAAATATCTGCAACAATACAACAGTGGGATCATACACTGCCGATGCACCATTGTGGAGTTGTTGTTGGAATGCAGATAATGTTAACCAGTTCTTTGTGGGCACTGCAACAGGGTCTGTGCTACATTATGACACATGTAACACAAGTGGACCAAAGAGTGTCACCAAGATCTCGGGGTCAGGACCAGTGGTATCCATGTGTTACATACCCTACAAAGCAAGTGCAAATTTCAACTCGGGAGGACTCCTAGTAGCACGTTTGCAGTCAGTGTCATTTGTAGAATTTAAGGATGACAGAGTTATAGACCATGTATTACCATTTGAGGGACCATTTACCTCCGTTTCCTTTGAAAATCGAAACCGGCACATACTGATTTCATGTAGACCAAGTCAACGATATCCCCATGCCAGACATTTGGTGTGTGAGCTACAGTGTGTTGATATTAACAATGATGATCCATCAAGGACTAGAGTGGTCACAGGAAATATCATCCACACTTTTAAAGGAGGAACTACTCAAAAGCTCTTGACTCGCTCAGTCATCTTGAGTAATCCAATTGATAACAGTAGTGTCCTAGTCTGTGCTAATGATGAATCAACACAGAGTACATGTATATGGGATCTTTCTTCTTTATCCTGCATACAACAGCTTAAGGGTACAGAAAATGTGATCGATATTCAAGCAGTAACAAGTAACCAAAATTCATATTTGGCATTATTAACTGACAAATCTGTCAGGTTTTATAAGTGGGTGGATATATTATAAAATGATGGTCTTCCAGTGTCCTTGCCTGTGCTATTTATAGAGTCATTTTAACAAATTGAACATATTGATATTATTTTCAACTTTTGTCTAATACAAAGATGATTTACGGCCATGTGATTTAAGGCTTGTGTGATGTATTTCAAGAAAATGAGAACAGCATGAGCTTTCTTGCAAGACTTGCTACTAGAAAAGGAAAGATGGTATACATAAATAGGCAGGGTTAAGTAATTGAAAACTGCCTAAATAAGGGCACATCGATTACCTTCATGTTATTGGCATCCATTGATGTACTGTACATATGTGTATTATATTTTTTACACAGCATATTCCAAATATTTAAGGTACCCAGCAAGTCATACAGTGGAAAAAGCTGTGTGTTATGGGTAGCATTTTCTTGCTAATGTGTCCTTACTGCTCATATATATGTATGTTTATGTATTCATAGAAAATATTGTACAAAATATGTTTAGAATCCTTTACTTTTGTATTGCATTTTTAAAATAATAAAAATTACTGTATTGAAGGTTTTTTAGGGTTGATATGGTGACTTTACTTACAATTCCTTATAGTTATCCTTTGATGTCTGTTATATAAAATCTGCATATATGAAGAGGTATAAAGCAATGATAATGCGCATTGTCAGTATGTGTAAAACTGCAAAGGTTTTATGAACTGCTAACAATAAGTATTGGAACTTTATTGCATTTCCATTGGCTAGGTTCATCAACACACCTGCTTGATGATATTTAAAAGCCATTTTCATACTTAAAGTCACTTTTAATAGTATATTATATGAATATTTCCCCCCAGTCCCTCGCCCGTTGTTGCCATAAGGCAGGGCTTAGGAGGTGGAGACTGAGACCCAATGCCAGGGATCAGCCCTACCTTGGACTTCAGCCCTCGACCCACCAAATTTTGCAGTCTTCTCTTCTTCCCCTTTCCTTTTCCTTCTCTTCTTAAACTTCTGTTAATCACTTCCTATGGTGTGAGAGCCATGTTAAAAGATGAAAGGCTGACTTTGTGCCAGTCACAAAAGACCCAGGGGAGCCATAGGCATGGTATTCCCCTGATTAGTTATCTAGCCCTTACTCCTGGACCATTTCTCTCCCCAACATACTTCAGGCTTACCTTGGCCAGTAATAAAGATTTTGTACCCCAATTAGGGGCAATAAGGCTTGCCCCTTTATCAACTAGCCCCACTGATTTTAATCCCCCCAATTCCTTGACCCCAACCTGCCTGTGAACTATGATGCAGTATCAGTACAGTGCTACACCATTCCTCAAGAGGCCACCATAAGCCCTCCACCAATATTGCAAGGATTATTTTCCGTACACATGACGTCTCCCTTCATGCTTATATTGGCAGAAAGTTGGCTGCTGGCCATACTGAACTAGTTTAGTTTTATATACGTGAAACTGTTTGATTTCATTTTTATTAAGTCTTATATTTGAGATACCCTACTGAGGTTATCTTCTGTTCTCCTGTATAGCAAAAGGGCCAAAATTTTGTTAAAACTACTTATCAGCATCTTTTGTGCATCCTCTGAAGGCCTTTTACCAGATAGGAAATTTGAGAGGAATGCAGTTACGTTCAACTCTTGAGATTGTTTCAGTCTATGGAAGAATCACTTCTGCAGTGGTTAATGGTTAAAACAAACAAATGTGCTAGACATCAAAGGGCATATAGCACTATAGTAGAGTATTGTAGTGAAAAAGTAAGAGTAAACAACATAAGGGGACAGAAAAAGGGAATGAAGAAAGGAAGGAAAAGGAAAGGGGGAGAAAAAAAAAGACCATTCAAAATATGCTGAAAAGAGGACTGAAGTCCAAGATAGGGGTGCTCTACTATATTGGGTCTCAGTCTCTGTCTTGTAAGTGACTCCATGACAACAATGAGCAAGGGATTGGAGGGGGTCACTTCTGCAAAGTAAGAAGGCTGTGGAAAGGGACATCTCCCCTATATCTTCTCTTCACTTGGCTGTCTCTTCCAATTTTGATGCCACAGCTACACACTGTATTCCAGCCCCCCAAAAATACTAGACTGATTATGTATTGATTGCAAAGAAGATAATTCTTTTTTTTGTCATGATACCCTTCTTTAACTTCTTTAACTCCTCCCCCCCCCAAAAAAAAAAAAAAAAAAAAGTCTGATATACACTAAATCAATGGTTTAATTTTTATAAATCAACTTTCAAGCTACTGCAATAAAATTGATTTAAAAAAAGGTGCATTTGTAAAGTAAATGCCTAGAAAAATCATTACCTTTTGTGTATGACAACTTAATACCTTTTAGGCATAAGCATTCAAGTTTCCAATAACAATCAATGGTTAAAACAAAGTCATTTATAGTAGATTATTTTGGTGAAAAGGGTAAAATGTGTTAGATGTTAAAAGGTTGTAGAACACTAGGATATTATAGTAATGAAAAGAGTAAAGAGGGGGGAGCAAATGGTATAAGGCAGGGATTTGTAAAAGGAAAAAGGGGGTTAGATCACATGGAGACTAGCTATGTGTCTGGAAGGAAGAGGAACATTACAAGTCATTATGAAACAATAAAATGGGTAACAGGTAGAAATGGGTGTCAGAGGAGGAGAAGAACCTACGGAATGAGACAAGGTAACAGAGGAAGGAGGTGAAGTAACAGGAGGAATGTCAGGAGGCAAAGGATCTGGATATGGATACTGTTGTGAAAAGGGAGTTGTGAGCATCAAGGTGAAGTGATAACGAGAACAGTACAGATGAAGAAGGGGATGATGGGGTGTGTGTGGAAACATGAAGAGGGGAAGGATGGATGTTGGCAGTTACTTTGAATGTAGAGGGAATGGGAGTAGAGATTGGACAGTGGATGAGAGAAAGGTGCATCCTCTTGGGTCTAGGAAATTTTGTATGTCATCAAGAGTTTCTGGATGCTTAAGGAGCAGAGGAAGATATAAGTGTAGGAGAGAATGTGGTAGAACATGGGGTAGAGTCAGACTGAGGAGGAAAAAGTTTGCCATTTGGATTAGTCAGGGCATGAGCTTGGAACTCAGATGTAACTATTATAAAGCATGTACAATCAGAATGGCTGCAGAAGGAATCTTGGCCTATTTGCTTTTGTAGATATTGTTTGAAGAGAACGATATTGTCAGAGTAAGGGGGCTTTAGGGGAATCACAGAACTGATCCCACTTGGCTGGGCTAAAGAATACTCAAACAATTTATAGAAGTGGAAGTAGTAGCCCAAACTTCCCTCTCTGGCTAAAGCCTTCCTGCTGTAATTGCTCTTCTATTTTCCCCGATCAACCCAAATCAAACGTCCCACCTATTCTCCTCACACATTTTCTTGCACATATCTCGTCACTCCTCTAGTACCTATGTCTGTACAGATGGCTCCAAATCCATCTTGGGTACTGGTTTTGCCATAGTCTTTCCTTCTCCCATATACAGGGTTCCCCTTCTTCCTGAATTGAACGTCTTTACAACAGAACTATATGCTATCCTCTTCCCTTTACATCTCTTCCTTATCCTTCACTTACTCACACAACTAAATATCACTCACACAATCCATACACCCTGTCAACCCTATAGTCCATAAGATACAAGACCAGTCGTTTTGTCTACACGACAGAAAACAGTTGGTTTCTGCTGGATACCCAGCCGTGTCTGGATTCTTAGCATTGAACAAGCAGATGCCTTGCCATGATCTTCCACCTTGTCCACAACTCACCTGCTTTCCACACATTCCAGCCTCTGACTAATACCCCCCCCCCCTTAAAACTTCCTCTATAACTTTTGGCAATCTTTCTGGTCAAGTTTGTCCACTAATAAACTTCATACCATAAAACCTTCCATTTTCCTTTGGTTGACCCCATACCACCAGAACAGACACTGGTAACTGCCCTTACCTGTGTATGAATAGTTCACACCTGACTCAAACATTCATACCTCATGTCACACTCAAACCCACCTCCCTGCTCCACATGCAATGCTCCTCTTTCAGTCCCACATATCCTATTATCCTGACCCTGCCTTAATGGAGCCTGTACCCTCCGTTTTTCTTACTTGTCCTCACTTCCCTTACCTCCCCAACCTGTTAAACATCCTCACAGAATCCCCTACCTTTTCAATTACCAGCCTGTTCTCCTTCCTCAGATGAATAAATAACCTCATTTGATCTAATTTATTTATTTATTGAAAACATCTAAGGTCATTAATGGTGCATTCAAAATAGTGAAAATGTGAGGCTTGGGGGGCAAAGCCCCCAGGTAAGGAAGTGCAATATGACATCAAAGGTCATATGGCACTTTGGTAAAGTAGAGTAGTGAAAAGGGCTCAGATTGAATTAATAATTAGGGTAAAGTTAGAGGTTGAGCAATACTAGAGGGTAGTATGGTAGTGAAAAAGGGTTGCGAGGGGAGCTGACGGGGTAGAGTATAAGGTAAAGGTTGTTAGAAGAGGATGGAGCTAAGGGAGTAGGGCGCATTATGATAAAGTATTGTGGTGAAAACAGCAAAAACGAGTTTAACACTGTGGACAGAACAAGGGGATGGAGAAAAGGAAAAGTAAAGGAGGAGAAGAAAAGACCATTTAATCTCCCTTTGTCCTTAACCCTTCTCCTTCTATCAATCTCTATCTTTACCCATTCACTCCTACTCTTTCTACTCATTTCACTACCATACTATCTTGCAATGCCATATAGCTGTTGAAATCTAAGACAATTTGTTATAATATAGAACTTCATGAAACCCCTCCCACCACAATACTTTACCACAGTGCTATATGACCCTTGATGTCTATCACATTTGTTTAATACATTAAAACAATAAACATATGTACTAATAACCAGTGCAGGTGTGAACCAAAAGAACCCCGTGGTGGTGATATTTGGAATATTTATATAATTATTATGAACCTCGAGTCACGTGATCATACCAGTATTTTTTTGACAATTAAAAGAAAAGAAAATATCCATCATTCTAGTTATCTTATAAATGTAGTATTTGTGTTGTCTTAAAATTGTAATGTATTTTGAACTTTCTTCCTCTGACCAATAACAGTTCAATAATTAACTATTCTGTCGCCAGAGAATGTCACACTAGTAACATAAATGTGGCAAAATGTGCAAACAGGTCAGTTTGATATATATATATTAGAAGTATAAATGTGACACACAGTCGCTTAATAATTGAGGTGTGTGCATGACACATACCAGAGGTGCCTTCCTTTTCCAAAGCTATATAATAAACACAGGTATTTTATTTTATAAGTTTATTAGGCATCTGTACATAAACTATTATTACACATGTTCAAAGAAAAAAAAAAAAAAAGTAGTTTACTGTGAAGAACAGATTAGTTAAATTCTATGATGCTACCATCAAAATTTATGTGGCCTATTCTTCATTGTAGAAAATAAAAAGACTTTTAATGAACCGGTTTACATTGTGTGGAAATTTTTTTCAACTAGAATTATTTACAACGCCATACAAACCCCACTGCATGGATTTCCCCAGTACCAAGGCTTCTTGCATACTCCCACTTTTGCCCAACTGCTGCTGACAGTGCAGGTGATGGCCTACGGGAAGTCCTTTCCCTTTTTCATAATCTAGCTTAACCCAACTATTCATAAATATCTTCTTTATCTGCCACGTATCGGATGATATCAGCAGGTCGCAACAGCTTCTCTGCATCACCATCTGGGATTTCAAAACCTACAAAAGAAAATTAATAATTAGGAAAAAATATGCATCATATACATACATATATATATATACATACATACATACATACATACATACATACATACATACATACATACATACATATATATATATATATATATATATAAAGATAGATAGATCATATAGATATACATCTATAAACAGTGCATTAACCCAATGGCGCCAGGTATAGCAAATTAAAAAAAACTCTACGCTATGGCGAACGGCGGCAGCGCGCCGACTCTGAGCGCGTGATATCGTGACCCTCAAGCCGAATCATTGCCTCGGGGCGTTTTGGCGCGGCGCCGCTGCGGACAGCCGCACGCCGCACATCGTGCGTATTGTTATGACGGCGATAGCCGTGACCCGTCGCCATTGGGTTAAAGAAAAAAAATATAGCTCAAGCTCCTCCAATACAAATATTAGATAACTCAAAATATTGTCCAGATATGATGTAGTTGTTCAACCTCTCCAACATTTTGTGGTTATTACTATATGCCATCCCAAAAAATTATCAAATGTAACAAACAAAGCACTGAGAAAAGACATGTCTCAAAGGAAAGGTAAATGAGCATAATAATTATGAATTTGAAGAATTTGTAAACTGGTCCATTAGAAGGAATATGCACTATAAATAAAAAAATCTTATTATAAAGTTCTTAACTTGTGGCCTCCAAAGGTATACATATTACTATTTTTCAGTCTTTATAAGCTTTTGTTTTTGCAACAGGATCTATACTTTGAGGGCAACTCACGTACCAAATTCATCCTCCATGGCCATGATGACTTCTACATGATCCAAGGAATCTAGACCCAGATCTTGCATGAAGTGAGAATCCACGGCGAGCTGAAACGGTAAAATTATTACTAAGATTAATAAAATTATTAATATGAAACGTACTAAAACGATACTTCTGCTCTAATCTTTCTGTATTTTATATAGACATTATTTTATCAACCTTATCTAAATGATAACTAAACTGCCAAGGAAACTTTGAAACCATAATATATTTTATATATATATACGCAATTCATTCTTTTTATCTTTTAGTTATAAAGACAGGATTATCTGTATGAATACACAGCTGTGAAATACCTTTTCAGGGTTGACCTTATCATACAGCTTAAGAACCAACAAGACTCTCTGCTGGATGAGGTCTAAGGTCAGAGGTTCCTTGGCACTGTAGCTGCGGACCCCACTGGTGGCCTGCAATCAGAAAAATTCAAATTCACAAATGTAACAAATATGCTTTCATGAAAATTCTGAAACTCCAAAAGATCACAACAGGAAACTGGTGATAAGAAGAGATAAAACTCCAAATAATTTACTTTTAATGAAGTATATCAAAACCATTTGTTGTAAAACTTTCAACTTTGTTTTTCTTCTTCTTCCCACCTTTATGTTTTCATTGTGATCCTTGGAGTGATAATACAAAAAGACAAATTACCTCCAAATCTCCAGCACAATATAGCTTACATATACCAAGAACTCTCTCTGAAATATCATCCAAGTTGGGCTTCTTGCTATACTGCTTGATGTTTTGTCTAAAAACTGGTTTCTTTAGAAAGGAAACAGATGGATACGTGTTATAGAGGAGCAATAAAGAAAACTTATAAACATATAAAGACTAAAATGAAAAAATTATCAAAACAATCACCAAAAAAATTATGGATTGGCCACTATCAAGCCTGTTTAGAAGTTTTTCTTATAAGTTTAAGATTTTACATTGCTTAAGAATCTGAAAATTATAAACCCCCATGTCTCATATGTGTACATTTCCTTCATAAGAAGCACTAGCAACTCTCATACAATACTGTTCACAGACTATAGAAAATATTCCTGTTTTGTTAAAAAATGGGGACTGAAAATTAGGTTCAGAAAATGATGAACCATGATTACGTTCAAAAAACAACAATGCATCTATGTTTAACCAATAAAACTACAACACTGATTATGAGCAAGAGAAAATGTAGATGACGTGCATTCCTCCTCCCACTCCCCTGAATCTACCAAACTACATATTGATCCAACTTGCCCTAAATGCCATTTGAGCAACTTCACTTTACCACCTCAGGTAAATAACTCATATTTGCTTTTCTTACACTTTTCCAAGTCCTTCTCCACTTGAGAACAATATGAAAATAAATAAATAAATAAATATACATATAATATAATAAACACATGGGATGGTGAATCAGCCTGGAATCTGAACTGCTCAGTTATCAGGTCAAAGGTTATAACTAAGACTGTGATAGGGAAATTTTTAGTTCAAGAAATATAATACCTGCTCTATAAATGTGCTGCACATATATACTGAAGTATACACATGCAGCACCTTCATCAGCTTCCCTATGTGAATACTTGTCTAATATATTTTTGTGGATCAGTTACGAGTTGATACTGGCATTTCATTTCTCAAAGACTCACAAGACCGAATGGATAGTAGTCTTCCCGCAAACCTGCAGAAATATATATATTCTCCTGACAATGAATTTCCTGGGTAAGGGAAGTTTACAAACCATACTTGTGCTTGTTATGATGATGGGATGAAAAGTTCGGCCCTGTTTTTAACCCAATTGTGACAGGTCACGCCTATAGGCGTCATAACAATACGCTCGAAATGTGGCGTGCGGCTGTCCGCCGCGGCGCCGCGCCAAAGCGCCCCGAGGCAATGATTCGGCTTGATGTACCAAATTCACGCGCTCAAAGTCGGCGCGTTGCCGTGGTTCGCCAGAGCGTAGAGTTTTTTTTTAGTTTTCTATACCCTTCGCCAATGGGTTAAATGCTTTTATTCATTTTAGCAATTATCTAGCAGTAGTCCACTAATTTTGATGTCAATGGATTCCTTACAATGTCTAGGGTGCATTTGTGGTACTTTTTGTTGGTGCTAGGCAACAACAGCAACAATACAAGACCCAATAGGTGGGGAAGGTATTAGCTATTATGATGAAACAGCATAGTTAAATCATGCAGTATTGATGTAGCAAACTCCTGTGCTCAAAGTTGGCTCATTGCCATTAATCTCCAGAGTGTAGAAATTTTTAATTTTTTCTTAAACCATCAGTAAGTGGTTAATCACACTTGCCTGGACAGCAAAATTTCCAACCCAAACAACCACAAAGACTGAGCTCAAGCAGCGACATGACTTTTGAGTGATGTCATGACCCAGAGGCAGAGGTAAACATTCCTCACCATGCACTCTATCCTAACTGACCCCATCTAATATGGTTAGTTTGAAGAAGTAGACTCATTTTAAAAATTACTTGAATCTATCTATTCTAGCAAGATGGAGTTCTTGGAAATTGTGTCAAATAATGAAAGCCTAAGCTCTATCTTTTCAAAATATATGTAAACAAAGTTATTTATTATTATTATAGTCCTGCCTTTACTGACAAAAATTATGTTTTAATGGACTTGGATAGAATGCAGCCAACATCAAGAGAAAGGAGTCCCTTTTTGAAGTCCACTTTTGGTGTCCTGTAAACATTCACTATAACAAACCCTCAAATATATGGAAGGTTAGCCTCAACCTATTACTGCCAGGCCACACGTATAGCCGTCACAACAAACCACTTGATCTGTCGGGTAAGGCTATACGTGTGACGAGGCGCTAGAATGCATCAAGTGGGAAGTTCAGCTACATGCAGCAAACTCCTGCTTTAAACGGTAAGACGGTTGTCAGAAATTACTGAAGTCAGTGATGCCAAGAGATTTCTAATACCGTTATCTGAGGGTTAAGATTTGAAAATTATATAAAGATAGGAAAAACTGCAATTACTTGTACATGAAAGAATATGCACATGAAGATATTAATATTAGAAATTATGAAAAATAGGTTGAACTAAATGCCACACAAAGACCATGTCCAGCCTAATTTCCCTTGCAATAAACAATCTACCTGTGTGGTAACCCTGCATAAATTGTTTTTGCACATGTTTGTTATAAAGTCAAACATTGTCACTCATAAAAATGTATTACAGTTTTCATGTATTTCTCTATTTCAAATATAGAATATATGGCCTTCTGGTGAACAGGAAACATTTTTGGGTCATAAGGTGATGATTGTGGATTCCTAGGAGTG
>NC_061836.1:32003959-32011459 GCF_019202785.1 Penaeus chinensis
GGAAACGTAGACGCAGAATGAAAAGTAGTACCAGGGTTGTGGTGAACATCTTATTATTACGTAACATTTCGAAGAATTACATCTCCATCATCAGACTAGAAATAATGAACATAAAAACATTAGTAGATAAAAAAGAAACAGCGACAAAGATAGTTCTTAACATAAACAATAATAAATGGGTAACAAAATGTAACAAAAAGAAAAGGGTTAGAAATAATGTTTAAGAGGAAGCGACATACCTAAAGAAGTGAGAACTGCATGTTACGATAATTGCATTACACCGTAAACAATTGAATGGCTGTGCTGTTATTGAGATCGGGTTTCATCCTGTCGCTGTACAAGGATTCTGAGATGATAAGGTCGAGTCTATTAGATGTTGTGGACATAATTTTGATATCATTGGGAGTAAAATGGTGATCTGTGTGTGAATGCTGGCAGACAGCTGAAAAGGGGTTGCTCAGTGGTAGGCTAGTTCTTATAGATTTAACCATATGTTCAAGTATTCTATATTTGAACCATAGTGTAGATGATCCAATATACCTAGCATTACATCTAGGACAATTCAAAATATATGCAATATTTGAACATGGTTCTGGAGGCATTCTCTTCTCACGTGATTGTATACAATTAGTGAAGCTTACATTTCCGAGATACGGTAATTTTATGTACTTGGTTTCTTTGGGAGCAGTATGTATTTTTTTTTTTTTTTGTGGATGGGCATTGTTTATTGTCTAAGAATGATCTAAAAGTTTTGTAAAAAAAAACGTCAGGGTATACGTTGCCTTTGAAATAATTAAGAACTTTATTTCATTGTCAAATTGAATCTAGGTGGATCATATGTTAAATGCTTTGCTGATTAGAGTGGTGATACTGTTAATTTTATATTTCATAGGTGAGAAACTTGAATTGTTCATTCCAAAACCAGTGAACGTAGGCTTTCTGTAAACTCTAGAAGAAAGGCGTCCGTTTTCTTTGAATACCAGTGTATCAAGAAAGGGAAGTTGGGGCGTTTTCTGCACACGCCACAAACGTTAATCCAGTATTAAAGTTTAAGATGGATCTCTAATGCACATGCGCATTGGCAGCGTGCAGGATTAAATTTAATCAACTTCCGAACCAGGCTTTACTTTTGAACTCAAAATGGTGGTGGCAGGCTAAAAATGAGGGGGGGGGGGTAAAGTGGGGTAAATTTGTTCCATATCAATAAAATCCAAACTGTCTCACCGATTGTCTTTCATAATTGCATATTTTGTTAATTTTAGTATTCTACATCTTTAGTATAAAATTTGTGGAAATTCTCTTTCGAAATTTGCCTTAGTTTCCTCCCCCCCCCCCCAAAAAAAAAAAAAGCTCGCATCAATCTCTTAGGATTTTATCGATGTTTATGCTGTGTTTTTTATTGCAAAGTGTGCAGCAGTGTGGGCCAATAGTGTTACACAAGAAACGTATGTTGTAAAAAGCTTATTGTGGGGGGCATCTGGGAATTTCCACAAATTTTACACCAAAGATTTAGAATGCTAAATTGAATAAAATACCCAATTTTGAAGAAAATCGGTAAGACCGTTTGGATTTTATTGATATGAAACAAATTTACCCCCTTCACCACCCCCCCCCCCTTTTTAGCCTGCCACCACCATATTGGAAAGAAAAACGAAAAGAAAATCTCAGAGAATTCCAGAGTTTACGAAGACAAAAAGGCGATCTTATTTCCAGGTTGGAAAAACATTCCCAATTTATGCAATATATTAATTGAATAAAAAAGAAAGCTTTTAATAACATCGCAATTAGCTTTCAAATTCAAAGAAAAAAAATGCGTGGACATTTGTTATCATGATCCTCGCTAGTAACAACCTAACAAATTTAAGTTTGTGCGATCACACACGAACAAGAGCTCTCGGAGAAATCTCCCATGAATATTAATTGATATTACGAGCATCTCTTTTTTGTTTGACGCCTTCACTTCGGTTGTCTGTAATATTTATAGGCTATTTGAAGCCATTTATATAGTTTAATTTTTACTGTCACATACATATCGGGAGGGTGCAATACTAGACTAGCATATATGTATATATGTTTTTCCTCTGTAGCAAACGTTTCCTTATCAACATTAGCGTATGATATGAAACTTGTAGAGGATGAATGCCATTACACAGATACCTGCTTTTTCATGTAAAACAGCAGATTCACTGATAATCGTATTGACTCGTGCGCCTGGCAGTGTGACTTGCATCTTCAGTGCAAGTACTGTGGATTTGGATTAACTTTAATCAGGAATTAACTTTTATGATGCATACAAACGACGCCTTTTGTTTTCCTGTTCTGTTTCACACGTAAACTTAATGTTTGGATGTTGTTCATTCAGATAAGATAAATTGAAAGAAACATGTCATCAATACACCTTTTGTTGAATATTGGTTTGAAATTACCTGGGAAGTTTTTCAACCATTTATATTCATGATGGCTTAAGAAAGCGTTGGCATAACTTGGGCCAAGAGGTAAACCCATAGCAATGCCGGCTATTTAAGTATATAGTTGGTTATCAAAAGCAAAAACAGAATCTCTTGTGGCAACATTCAAAAAGGAATTAAACTGTTTTCTGTTCGGACAAAAATGGATTTATCTGATATGGGGTCTGAGATTAACTGTGTAGTTTCTAACAAAGGAACGTTAATGAACAAAGATTCAACGTCAAAGCTGGCCATTCCTGTTGAATCTTCAATGCTAAGTTATTTGAATTCTTTCACGGATTCCAAAGTGTTGGCAGCGGTGTACTCATTTGTGGTTAAGGGTTGGATGATTTGGACTAGGAATATAGCAAGATTATAATTAAATGTATTAATTGAGGATATGATAGGCCTAAGAGTGTACCAATCTTGTGAACTTTGGGGAGGCCATATAAACATCCGGGTCTAGAACCAGAAACAAAAATGGAATTATATGTGGCTTCGTTGATGGTTTCTTTTAGAGGCCATACTATTTAATTTATCTTTAACTTTGAGGAGGTGGCTGGCTAGGTCGACATTTAGAAGTAGTAGAAGAAATACAACGTATTTCCCTTTGTCTGGTCTAGTTGTTGCAATGTTTTCATCATCTTTTAAATTTTGAAGAACCTTGGTATGTTGTTTTGTGGGGTCTAGGTCTTTCTGTGCATACATTCTCTACAATGCTGTACATACATATTGTTAGCAAGTGCAGATATTTTGTTGAAAACTTAACTGTAACTATTTTATATTTTTTTGGCATATGACAGATCTCTCGAAATTAACAAAAAAATTGCCATGACATAATTTTCGGGTTCGTAGACTAAAATCCAAACCAAGTGATTATGCATCGGCCTTATTCACGCCAATGCCCATTTTTTTTTTTTTTTTTTTTTTTTTAACTCAGAAGGATTTCTTCAAAATAAGACGGTCTTCTCTCTACATTTATATTTATGAATGTAGAAAGGCATTTAAAATCAAAGAAACTGTCTTTTGATTTTAAGCCAAGGACATGGTTATTAGTTTCTGCTTTGTCTTTTGATATCACAGTCAATTAGTTTGAAAAGCCATGATTTATTGATGTTTGTTGAAAGGAAGGACTTTTCATATAGTTTGAATCTGAAGAAATTCTACTACGGTTTACAGAAAACCTACTTTCATTGGTTTGGGAAATATTTAAGTTTCTCACCCATGAAATATAAAATTAACAGTATCATCATTCTAATTAATAGAGCATTTAACATATGCTTCACCTGGATCTAGTTTGACAGGGAATTTAATTACAATGATACCCTGACTTTTTTTTTTTTTTTCTTTTTGCACAACTCTTAGATCATTCGTAGATAATAAATTATGTCCATCCACAAAATAAATCATACTGCTTCTAAAGAAACGAAGTACATAACTTTTTAAGCTTCACCATTCATAAAAAAATCGTTCCCACAAATCAATTTCAACATGGTTATTGTTAACCCTTATAATATCAACTCTTTGTTTAAGAAGAGAATGTCTCTGCCTTCAGAACTATATTCATATATGGTATATATATTTAATTGACCCAGATAATCCTACGTATAATGGATCATCTACACAATGGTTCAAACATGGAATACTTGAACATATGGTTAATTCCGACAGGAATTAGCCTACCTCTGAGCAGATCTTCCTTCTGAGCTGTCCACCAGCATTCACACAAATCATCATTTCACGCACAATGATTTAAGAATTCTGTCCACAACATCTAACAGACTCGACCATATCATCTCAGAATCTTGTATATCTACAAGATGAAATCCGAGCTCAACAGCAGTACAGTCATTCAATCGTTTACGGTGTATTGCAATAACCGTAACAAGCAGTTCTCACTTGTTTAGGTAATATTATGTTACCCATTCATATTGTTTATTTTAAGAACTATTTTTATCGTTGTTTCTTTTTTTATGTTTTTATGTTTATTATTCCTAGTCTGATGATGGTGATGTAATTCCTCGAAACATTATGTAATAATCAAGATATTCACCACAACCCTGCTTCTAATTTACATGTATATACATACACATATGTGTATGCATATACATATACATACACATGTGTATAAGCCAACAGAGAGTGAAGGAAGTGTGTTTGACTTTTAGAGAGTTTCAGAGAAAAGAGAAAGTATATTTTTGTGTAGATGCATATATTCTGTATATATATATATTTTTTTTTTTTTTTTTTTTTTTTTTAATCAAAATCTTACGCTTCTCAGGTACATGTTTTTTTTTCTTCAGAAATTAACTTGAACTCATTGCATCTTTATTTTGATATTTTGATGTGATAACTTCCCCATAATATAAACATTTCTTTATTTTGGAATACAAATTATTTTTACCTGTGAGTACATAAACATTCATAACCCATTTTGTCTATCTGGTTCAGTATTTTTGGTACTTCATTTTTTTTCACTTATTTTGAGTCTTAAATTTCCCCCTTTCCGTATGTAGAGGCTGCCCCTTATTGTTCATACTAAGTTCATACGTCATGATTATTTTACATATCTTAACTATAATTTCTAGACCTGTTTCACTAAATCATTCACAAATACAGTTGTTCACTTACCTTCAGATTCCTTATCATCCAGAATTATTTTTTCCTAACCAAAAGCTCTTCACTTTCTTATAACATACTGAATTTGAATATAAAATATAATCACACGATTCAGTTTCAAAAAAAATCTTTCCTCTTTTTTTCAGTCGAAGGCAAATCTGCTTGAAGAAATCTACATATAACAAGGATGAAGAAACCGGGATACATGGGCTATCAAAATTTATTTCAGCTCATACTGAACATAAATGTATATGTACAATACATGTCCATTTTAATGTAAAAAAAGATTACTCGCCTTGACTATTTACGCGACAATTCCGGGTTTCTTTATCAGGGCGTCAGTTCTTGAAAGAGATTTTTTTATAGTAGAGTAAATCGCCAATCAAAAGAAAAAGCCTAAATGAAAAAAAAAAAAGATAAGAAGAAAAAAACTGCAAAGAGAGTATAATGTCTAATCTCATATTACTCTGATAAACACAATTCACGTTAATGAACCGATTTCTCAACAGGGGATCTCGCTGCCGCCGCTTCCAGCACGGTCAAGCTTCGAGGGCTCCAGAAATTGGGAAATATTCTTTGAAACTAAAAACATCAAAACAAAACCCTGCTAATTGCTTAATCAATTAATCCAATTGAAGTTCTTAGTCGATTATATAGTGTTCTTACTTCAAGGTGTGCTATAAAATCATTACCTAATAGATGAAATAGATCTTTAAGTAACTCATTAATCACTCATAAAATAAACAGTATAAGTCTCAAGACAAAGAGTAAAGTGGCCAGCGACGCGAAACAATAAAGAATAAAAACAAAAGAATTAACAATAAAACAAAGATAAACTAACAAGGAAAGGAAATGAAGTGAAAGCTTGTTTAAGAACTGGCTCAGAAAGTATCTACATCGTTAACTGTGCTTTATACAAGGATTAGATAACTGGTGGACTGAGCTACAGGGATTGCCACTTTCAAAGAAGTTCCAAAAAAGGTGTGAAGGAATATCGACAAGGACACCATTATGTAAAATGTTGGTCTCGAGATGCAGTGAACGAGGGAATATCAAGGCATATGTGTGAAAAATGGAGGTTTTGAGCAGAGTCACTGGCGGTGAGGGTTAAGGGGCCACGACGCATACATTCTCAGAGGCACACGTCTTCAGGAGGACGAGGAGGCTTCAGAAAACACAAAAATGCTCTGAGGGGCGAATAATTCTCTGTGTGTGTGTGGGGGGGGGGGGGGGGGGATCTAAGGGGAAGCAATGCTCTGTGGGGAAACCATTCTCTGAGGAGGAAAAAAAAAAAAAAAAAATGTTTGAGGGGAACCATTCTTTTAAGGGAATTCGAGAGGGTGGTCTTTACATGAACGGGAACTGGTTTTGTGAAGGTGATCGATCAAAAAAACAGATGATATGCTGTAAAAAAAAAAAGGTTGATTTATAGTTTCAATAATGCAAAGGAATATCCGCTGTGGTACCAGTGTACAAGACACCACTAAATCAAAATTAAAATATTAACTTTCATCTCCTTATGGTAAAAAAAACCAAGAGACATAAAAAGTTGTGATTGTTTACAGAGAAGCAACAGCAGTAGATACAAAGACCAAGAGAAAAGCGATAAAATTCTCAAGGTACAAGGTATGGCTCGGTATAATACAGTGATATGTGGTTTAGTACAGACGGAGTGTGAGAGGTTAAGGATTAGCCTGTGTTTGCATCCTAAGTGTGGGTGGGTGGGGGTGGGGGGTGGAGGCTGAGTCTAAGGGCATGTCGGTTTATGGAAATGGTTCAGAGGAATTAGCAAACATAACAAGCAAAATAGGTATCACATTTTATCTTTTTGTTTTCATACGCACTCACACACTCACACACATGCATGGGAAAAAACGTGTTGTGTACACGTGTGCATCTGTGAACATATTTTCGGACATATATGCTTGTTCATAACCCCATAACTCACTGAAGCTATATTCAGCTCACCAAACTAGGCAGTGACTGAAAACTGTATGTCAAAACATTTTTTTTTTTTTTTTATCAATTTGATTTACACCAAAACTCTTCACCCTGTCATTCATGCAAATGTCTGTCTTTATTTCATGACGATATCTCGTTTTGAACTTTTACATATTGAGCTGATAGCAATTTATTGTATAAGTCATCACAGACCTCGGGGAGGTTAACAAATGGGGATAATACTGCAGGGAACCAAATCTTTAAGACGAGACGAACCTGGTGACTACTCACAAATACAGCATTTTGTCTCAACACATCCATCTGAAGAATCCGTTTCACTACACGTTACTCTGTTTCAGTTATTTGCTTCTCTTGCACTGTGATATGCAAGAACTTAAGGCTACTATAGCAAATACCTATGGGTTAACTACAGATATTTAGGTTGCAAAAAAGTCTACCGAAACACTGTAGGCCTATCAACGGCTAAACATCA
>NC_061836.1:32031459-32041459 GCF_019202785.1 Penaeus chinensis
TGAGGACTGACTTAAGAACCCACTGAGGACTGACCTAAGAACCCTCTGAGGACTGACTTAAGAACCCACTGAGGACTGACCTAAGAACCCACTGAGGACTAGCCTAAGAACCCACTAAGGACTGACCTAAGAACCCACTGAGGACTGGCCTTAGAACCCTCTGAGGACCGACCTAAGAACCCTCTGAGGACTAGCCTAAGAACCCACTAAGGACTGACCTAAGAACCCACTGAGGACTGGCCTTAGAACCCTCTGAGGACTGACCTAAGAACCCACTGAGGACCGACCTAAGAACCCTCTGAGGACTAGCCTAAGAACCCACTAAGGACTGACCTAAGAACCCACTGAGGACTGACTTAAGAACCCACTGAGGACTGACATAAGAACCCACTGAGGACTGACCTAAGAACCCACTGAGGACTGACCTAAGAACCCTCTGAGGACTGACCTAAGAACCCACTGAGGACCGACCTAAGAACCCTCTGAGGACTAGCCTAAGAACCCACTAAGGACTGACCTAAGAACCCACTGAGGACTGGCCTTAGAACCCTCTGAGGACTGACCTAAGAACCCTCTGAGGACTAGCCTAAGAACCCACTGAGGACTGACTTAAGAACCCACTGAGGACTGACCTAAGAACCCTCTGAGGACTGACTTAAGAACCCACTGAGGACTGACCTAAGAACCCACTGAGGACTAGCCTAAGAACCCACTAAGGACTGACCTAAGAACCCACTGAGGACTGGCCTTAGAACCCTCTGAGGACCGACCTAAGAACCCTCTGAGGACTAGCCTAAGAACCCACTAAGGACTGACCTAAGAACCCACTGAGGACTGGCCTTAGAACCCTCTGAGGACTGACCTAAGAACCCACTGAGGACTGGCCTTAGAACCCTCTGAGGACTGACCTAAGAACCCACTGAGGACTGGCCTTAGAACCCTCTGAGGACTGACCTAAGAACCCACTGAGGACTGACCTAAGGACCCACTGAGGACTGAATCTATTTGGGGGGAGAAGAGAGGGAGAAGAGAAGAGAGGGCGGGGGGAACGAAGGAGAGAAGAGAGGAAAACGCGAATGAAGAAGCGAACAGAAGAAGGAAATGAAAGAAAAGAACAGAGAAAAAAAAAGAAACAAAGAAAAGAAGAGAAGAAGACAAGAAAGGAATCAAGGAAGGAAGAAAAGAATCAAAGGAAAGAAGGAAGAAGAGGGGAGGAGAAGAGGAACCAAGAAATATGAATGCAGAGGCGAAACGGAAAGGCTCAGGTGTGTGTGTGTGCGGGGGAGGGGGGGGGGGTCGAGGGGAGGAAATGGATCAGAAATGATGAAGCTCCGATAGGGAGTGATTTCGAGGCGAGGGGAGGAGGGCGAGGGGAGGCGAAGAGGGGAATATTAAGACAGGAGAAAGGGAGGGAGGGGGGGGGGGAATAGGAGGGGAAGCCTGAATGAAGGGAGAGAAAGGGGGGGGGGGGGCAGGAGGAGAATGATAATCGCAGGAGATAGAGGGGGGGTAGAAGGGGAATGATAAAGGCAGGAGAAAGGGAGGAGGAGGAGGGGAAGCCTGAATGAAGGGAGGGAAGGGGAGAGGAGGGGAATCATGAAGGGAGGAGGGGGGAAATATTAATTCAGGAGAAAGGGAGAGAGAGGGGGGATAGGAGGGGAAGCCTGAATGAAGGGAGGGAGGGGGGTAGGAAGGGAAACACTAAGGCAGGAGAAATGGGGGAATAGGAGAGGAAGTACGAAGGAAAGAAGATGGGAAGAAAGGCAGGGGGGGGAGGGGCGAGGGGACCCAAGGAAGGGAACGATTAAGGAGAAAGGGGGGAGGATAGGAATAGAATAATGAAGGGAGGAAGAGGGGAAATAGGGGGGATCAAGGAAAAGGAGGGGAAGGAAGGAGGGGAAACATGAAGGAAGAGGGGGAGCAAGAAAGTCATTAAAGCAGGAGAAAGAGGAAATGGAGGAAAATCACGAAGGAAGGAGGGGAGAAAGGAAGGCAGGTGGAGGAAGGGGAAGGAGGAGGATAAAGTGGAAGAAAAGGGACGAGAAGCAAGGGCATTAAGAAATCAGGGAGATAGGAGGGAAGGAAGATAATCGTGGAGGAAGAGGGAGCCAGGGAGAGGAAAAGGGAAATCAAGAAGGGAAGAGAAAGGGAGATACACGAAAGAAGAGAAAGGGGAGGAAAGAAAGGAGGGAAGGAGGAGAAACAAGAAAGAAGAGAAAGGGGAGGAAAGCAGAAAAGGGAAGGAAGGGAAAAAAGAAACAAGGAAGGAAGCAAGGGACGTAAGAGGGAATTGATGAAGGCAGGGAGAGGGAAAGGTAGAAAGGTAAGATAAAGGGAGGGAGACTGAAAGAAGAGGAGATAACGTAGGACGAAAGATGATAAAGAAGAGAGCGAAGGAGGAACATCAAACAGGGAAATTTAAGGAAGGCAGAAAAAAAAAAAAAAAAATTCATGAAGGAAGGAACAGAAGAGGAAAGGAAGGAAATCACGAAGCAAGGGAGAGGCGAGAGAGGAGAAAACCCGGAAGAGGCAGAGAAGGGGGGAGAGAACGGTCTCGAAAAGGAAGCAGAACCGCCAGAGGAGAGGAGGACCGAATGAGAGGATTTGGGAGAAGGAACCAGGGCGTCAGCAGACTAAAACTGCGGCAGTTTGGATGATGAAATTTCACCTGAGGGATTCTTTTTCCTAATAATGCAGACGCACACAATCCACTGGTTTATATATACAGTCTATATATATATATATATATATATATATATATATATATACATACACATATATATACATATATATATATATATATATATATATATATATATATATATATATATATATATATGTATATATATGTATATATATATATGAATTTATATATGCATATATGTATATATATATATATATATATATATATATATATATATACATATATATGTATATATATGTATATATATGTATTTATATATGTATATATATATATATATATATATATATATATATATGCATGTATGTATGTGTGTATGTATGTATGTATGTATGTATGTATGTACGTATGTATGCACGCGTGTGTGTGTGTGTTTGTGTGTATCTGTCTATCTATCTATATATGTAGCAATGGCTTTATAATGACCGAGGGAGCACCGCCAGGACACACTGCAAAGTCAACACACTGTGGACATTTAGGCGAGTAAATTTGATAATTACATCCCATTTCTCTCCTGCTCACGAAAGACAGTAAAACAAAAGAGAGAAAAAAGAAAGAGAAAAGAAAAAAAAAATACTGACTAAGGCAAGAGGCGTTTAAGCACTGACCCTAATGTTGCAAATAAGAGGAAACAGAGACATTCTTTCCAAATACTTAAGAAAAGCAATAAATCGAGGAAAGAAATTATTCGTTTGCTGAAAATGGCTTAACTTGTTTATTTTTTTAAGCACATAATTTGACGCTGGGCCATTGTGATCCATTATTCATTTTCAATTCCAATGAAATATATTCTGAAAATATCGTGTTATACAAAAATAGTTATTATACGATTTCCATTTAGTTCAAAAGCAAACTTATGCTTTGTCGATCTATTTGCGCGCGTGTGTGTATAGTTGTATGTGTGTGTGCGTGTGTGTGTGTGTGTGTGTGTGTGTGTGTGTGTGTGTGTGTGTGTGTGTGTGTGTGTGTGTGTGTGTGTGTGTGTGTGTGTGAGTGCGTGTGTGTGCGTGTGTACGTACGTACGTGCGTATGCGTGTGTGTGCGCACGTCTCTCAGCGTACGTGAGGATCTCCACGAAGATGAAAAGCATATCAAACAACATATGACTGCGGCACAAGGACAAACTTAGCCTCCAAATATTATCCTCATATTTCAGCTTCAAAACAACAGAAAATGGAGGAGAGCTCGCAGCCGGTCCCGCGTCCACTAACTTCTCATTGCGAGAGCATTTGACCGAAAAGATAACGGAGCTCTTAGCTGCCACAACTCTCTCCTTGACACATTCGCACGCGCTAGAGAGAGAAAAAAAACCCAGAACACTTTCCTCCAGACTAAGTGTCACTCTTAAATCACATATACCAGTGCAGTCCAGCACAAAACACCACCACGAGCCCCGAACTGCAGCATAGAAAACGGAGAACATGCATCAATACGAACAGTCACTCATTTTTTTTTTCGCTTTTTAATTGAATAACTCTTCCCACGGGCGGAGCATTTCTGAATTACTCGACTCTGTTTGCGAAGTGAGCGTCGCCCCAGTTCAGGGGGACAAATGGCCTCCGTCCCCACGACAAAAACAGGCGGCTGGTGCTACGTCATCAAGCTGGGGCCTTTCCGGGGCTCGAGGATGGGAGATAGATAAATGGGAAGAGATAGATGGGAAGAGAGATAGATGGGAAGGGAGATAGATAGATGGGAAGAGAGATAGATAGATGGGAAGGGAGATAGATAAATGGGCAGGGAGATAGATAGATGGGAAGGGAGATAGATAGATGGGGAGAGATAGATAGATGGGAAGGGAAATAGATGGGAAGGGAGATAGATAGATGGGAAGGGAGATAGATAGATGGGAAGAGATAGATAGATGGGAAGAAAGATAGATATATGGGAAGAGAGAGTGATAGATAGGAAGGGAGAAAGATGGGAAGAGAGAGAGAGATAGATGGGAAGAGACAGATAGATGGGAAGAGAGATAGATAGATGGGGAGAGAGAGATAGATGGGAAGGAGATAGATAGATGGGAAGAGATAGATAGATGAGAAGGGAAATAGATGGGAAGGGAGATTTAAAGATGGGAAGAGAGATAGATAGATGGGGTGAGATAGATAGATGGGAAGGGAAATAGATGGGAAGAGAGATAGATAGATGGGGAGAGATAGATAGATGGGAAGAGAGATAGATAGATGGGAAGAGATAGATAGATGGGGAGAGATAGATAGATGGGAAGGGAAATAGATGGGAAGGGAAATAGATAGATGGGAAGGGAGATAGATAGATGGGAAGGGAGATAGATAGATGGGAAGGGAGATAGATAGACGGGAAGAGATAGATAGATGGGGAAAGATAGATAGATGTGGAGAGATAGATAGATGGGAAGAGATAGATAGATGGGGAGAGATAGATAGATGGGGAGATATAGATAGATGGGAAGAGATAGATAGATGAGAAGGGAAATAGATAGGAAGAGAGATAGATAGATGGGGAGAGAGATAGATAGATGGGAAGAGAAAGATAGATGGAGAGATAGATAGAAAGGGGAAGAGATAATTTTGATGGGAGAAAATGATAGATGGGGAGAGAGATAGGGTAGATGGGGGAAAAGAGATGAAGAAAAAGAGAGATAGATAGATGGGAAGAGAGATAGATAGAAAGGGAAAAAGAGATAGATAGGGTGGGAAAAGAGTATAGTTAGATGGAGAGAGAGAGATAGATGGGAAGGATAGATAGATGGAAGAGTAGTTAGATGGGAAGGAGATAGATGATGGGGAGAGAGTAGAAGATGGGAGAGTGATAGATGAAAAGGGGGGGATAGATGGGAGGGGGTTAGAAATGGGTAGGGGAGTGGGAGAAGGAGAGAAGGGAAGAGATGGGGAGAAAGGGAGAGGAGAAGAGACAGGGAGAAAGAGAGGAAGATTAAGAGATAGAGAAGGAGAAGGAGAGGGGAAGAGGACGGAACCCCACGGAAAGTGTGGAACTAGAGAAAGGGAAAAGGGGGAAAAGAGGGGGGGGGGGGGGATAAAAAAGAAAGAGGGGAAGTCGGGGAAAAGATGGAGATTTATTGCCCCTAATGACCTTAGCTAATGAGCGGCAATAATTTAAATGATCAATCGATATATATTAAAAGTGAGAGGGAGGAGAGAGGGGGAGAGGACGGAGGGGTAGGGAGAGGATTAGAAGAGGAGGTGGTGGAGGGGGAGAGATGGGGAGGTGGAGAAGGGAAAAGGAGAGGAAAAATGGGGGGAGGGAACGACACACACAATACTATAAAATATATATTATAAATATATTTATTTATATATATATATATATATATTTATATATATATATATGTGTGTGTGTGTGTGTGTGTGTGTGTGTGTGTTAATGTTTTTATATATTTTTTTTACTACATACATAATAAAATAAAAAATCATATATATTTTTATATGTTTTTGTATGTATATATATAGTTAGAAGATAGATAATTGATGATTATAGATTAGTCCCTTTTTTATCATAAAGTGCGAGGCCAAAGGAAAAAGGCCACAAAGCAGAGGCATGATTTTATCTTTCTTTCTGTTTTCCCCTGTTAACATACGGATAGGGGCAAAACCCCTTTTGCGTTCCTGAATAATTCATGGGAATCCTCTTTGACACGAGCTTTTGGGGTGGGGTTCAGGCGGATTTTCTGTAAGCTAGTAAGGCTGCAGCTTGGGCAAGGCTGCTAGTATAGAATTTTTTTTTCTTTTAAAAAAAAAAAAAAAAAAAGTTATGTTACTGAAATTTTTTTTTGAAAGGCGAAAAATTTCTTTTAAATTTCAATTTTCAAAAGGAGGGGACCAATTTTTTTAAAAGTGGCTGTTTGAGGCATTATTTTTTTTTTTTTAGAAAGGGACCGGGTTGAGACCTTTTATTCGTAATAAAGGGGCCCTGTTGAGGTTCTTTTGGGAAAAGGGGGTTTCCCAGTTTGGGGCTTTTCCTGTAATAAAGGGGTTTCCCCAGTCCATATTAGAGGGGGTTCCGGTCAAAGGGGGGCTCAAAAGGTCGTAACCCCGGTTTTCTTGTATATGTATGTATGTATGTTTTGTATTTTTGTATGTATGTATGTATGTTTTGTATGTATGTATGTAGGTGTGTATATATATTTTATTATATATATATATAGAAGGGAAAAGAGAGAGAGAGGAAGGGCGAGAGAGAGAGAGAGGATGAGGGGAGAGGGGGGACTAGAGGAGTGGAGACGAGGAGAGGGAGAGCGGAGGGAGAAGAGAGAGAGAGAAAGAAAGGGGGATGAGAAGAGAAAGGGGGAGAAGATGGATGGATGGAGGGCGTGAGGAGGACGAGGTGCTGAGAAGGGACGAGAGGCGAAGAGCCCAACGCGAGGCCCCAGAAAGCAGACGAAAAAGGGATCTGCGGGGCACGAGCATATTTCCCTCACCCCCCAACACCCCTTCCGGTCTGAGGTTTTATGGTTTTCGGGCCCGGGTGGGTGGCCCACTGATCGAGGGTCCGAGCCAGTAGTGATTTCCTTTACTCTTTTGATCCCGGGTAAAGGGGGGTTGAGCTTTTTTCTTTCGGTTTTAATTCATTTACAACCGAACAGTGTTAAGTTGGAAGAAACCGGGGTTGCAAGAAGTTTGAATTCCGATCAAGCAGTATTCGGAAAAACAAGAGTGTATTTATATATCTCAAACCTTTAAGAATGTCAAGGGGAAAGGATGGGGTCGCTTGAAATTTTGCTCTCCTGGAATCGTTAGTTCATGAGCACCTCCCCTGCCCCAAGGCTCAAATGTAGAAAAAACAGTTCCAAGGGCGGGAAATACACCACGCCTTTCAGGATCAATGGCCAGTGGGAGCTTACACGACTAATTTTGTGTGTACTGCCTTCGTGCATTTCATACTCTCGCCACAAAAAGTAATTCTGCAAGTGAACGTCAATTGAATGCAACGAGAGAGTCACAGAATTCCTTGTAGTTTCGTCGGGTGAGATGTGGCAACGGCTATTTCTCGAGAGTGATAGAAATGAGTAAAAATGGAAAATTCAAATTTGTTTTTTTGGTTTCTTCACCGTTGAAAAAAAGGGGAAACAATGATGCTTTCGTTATGTTTACCAAAATCGGCGGTGACAATATTGGATTAGTTCTGCAAAATGTTAAAGGAAACCGGAAAATTTCTATAGATTAAATCGTAACAAAAAGAATTAGACTTGCAATAATTTAAGTTTGCAAAAAAAATTTTATCTGCGGGGGTTTTTTGGGTTTATCAATAAGAAAATAATAACCCTAATTAATTTTGGGGCCCTTTTGATAAATAATATCAATTTGTTCAGTGCTAGCACAGCTTCAATTAATCTCCCAACAAAATAACTAAAAACATACTTTGGGATCTCCAAAAGGTTAGCAAATTATATTTACGAAGGAGACCGAAGAATATAAAGTCATCGTAATGGGTGTCATCCTAAGGGTTTCATGCGGGATGGGAACTTGCCGGGTAACAAAACAATATCTTATATGGATTTTCCCACGCGCTGACCCAAGGCTAGCGTGGATGTATGAAAAATCACGCGTGGACAAAATTCGGTGTCAAATTTCACCTCGTATATGATCCCTTTAAATTTTGTTTTTTTTCTTTTGGATATTTTTCATTTTTTTGGTGTTGTGAATAGAAGAATGGCATGCTTAAATGAATTTATTACAGAGACAGTGTTTATGTGGCTAACGTGCCTATAAGGGTGTATTTGTGTATGCCCTGGGGTGTCTGTGTGGTGTTGAGTGGTGCGTGTTTGAGTGTTGGGGCGTGTAATATGTGTGTGTGTGTGTGTGTGTGTGTGTGAGTGCGTGTGTGTGTGTGTGTACGTACGTACGTGCGTATGCGTGTGTGTGCGCACGTCTCTCAGCGTACGTGAGGATCTCCACGAAGATGAAAAGCATATCAAACAACATATGACTGCGGCACAAGGACAAACTCAGCCTCCAAATATTATCCTCATATTTCAGCTTCAAAACAACAGAAAATGGAGGAGAGCTCGCAGCCGGTCCCGCGTCCACTAACTTCTCATTGCGAGAGCATTTGACCGAAAAGATAACGGAGCTCTAAGCTGCCACAACTCTCTCCTTGACACATTCGCACGCGCTAGAGAGAGAGAAAAAAACCAGAACACTTTCCTCCAGACTAAGTGTCACTCTTAAATCACATATACCAGTGCAGTCCAGCACAAAACACCACCACGAGCTCCGAACTGCAGCATAGAAAACGGAGAACATGCATCAATACGAACAGTCACTCTTTTTTTTTTCGCTTTTTAATTGAATAACTCTTCCCACGGGCGGAGCATTTCTGAATTACTCGACTCTGTTTGCGAAGTGAGCGTCGCCCCAGTTCAGGGGGACAAATGGCCTCCGTCCCCACGACAAAAACAGGCGGCTGGTGCTACGTCATCAAGCTGGGGCCTTTCCGGGGCTCGAGGATGGGAGATAGATAAATGGGAAGAGATAGATGGGAAGAGAGATAGATGGGAAGGGAGATAGATAGATGGGAAGAGAGATAGATAGATGGGAAGGGAGATAGATAAATGGGCAGGGAGATAGATAGATGGGAAGGGAGATAGATAGATGGGGAGAGATAGATAGATGGGAAGGGAAATAGATGGGAAGGGAGATAGATAGATGGGAAGGGAGATAGATAGATGGGAAGAGATAGATAGATGGGAAGAAAGATAGATATATGGGAAGAGAGAGTGATAGATAGGAAGGGAGAAAGATGGGAAGAGAGAGAGAGATAGATGGGAAGAGACAGATAGATGGGAAGAGAGATAGATAGATGGGGAGAGAGAGATAGATGGGAAGGAGATAGATAGATGGGAAGAGATAGATAGATGAGAAGGGAAATAGATGGGAAGGGAGATTTAAAGATGGGAAGAGAGATAGATAGATGGGGTGAGATAGATAGATGGGAAGGGAAATAGATGGGAAGAGAGATAGATAGATGGGGAGAGATAGATAGATGGGAAGAGATAGATAGATGGGGAGAGATAGATAGATGGGAAGGGAAATAGATGGGAAGGGAAATAGATAGATGGGAAGGGAGATAGATAGATGGGAAGGGAGATAGATAGATGGGAAGGGAGATAGATAGACGGGAAGAGATAGATAGATGGGGAAAGATAGATAGATGTGGAGAGATAGATAGATGGGAAGAGATAGGTAGATGGGGAGAGATAGATAGATGGGGAGATATAGATAGATGGGAAGAGATAGATAGATGAGAAGGGAAATAGATAGGAAGAGAGATAGATAGATGGGGAGAGAGATAGATAGATGG
>NC_061836.1:32046459-32048959 GCF_019202785.1 Penaeus chinensis
TTATACCTGTTAGGAGACGCTTTTTTAGTCTTTCTTTAGTTATTACCGAAACGTTTCACATGTGGCAGTCTGTTTCATACATTTCAGACTTATGTATACGCAATAGAAAAACTATTATTTGACATTACAGCTTCTGTCTTTGCAATCTCAGTAAATATCTCATGAAAACCACCGCAATGTATACAGAAAATAAATCACGGGCGAAATATTAATTCGAAAATACAATTAGATTAATAAAACCAGCTGATTCAATACCAACATCTGATTCAAGCGAACGGATTTTAACATCTGGTAAAAATGTACATAGCTTTGTATCAATTATCGTTCACTCTGACATATTTTGAAAGTATTACAATGTGCCAATGATATTTTGTCCCTGAGTACTAGGATGAAGTTTAAGTTTTAGACGTGTTTATCACAGTGGATATATATCAGTAAAACTATAGTGGATCGATATTTAAAAAACTTAAAACCTCTTTATATACCCATTTATCAGCAAAGGTAACTTCATTTTACGCTTTACGCCATAAATCCCAAGCTCCGTGGAAGTCCGCCGACGAATCCACCAACTGAGGAAACATAATTCTTTAAATGTGCGTGCGCTTTGCCTAGTTTCTCTTTTTTATATGGTTCATATGTAAATAAGTTCAATGAACTGTTAATATAATGCTTTAATCTCTGTTAAGGGTCTCCAATCCTGGAGCTATAGTCGTTCGTTTTGACAAACTTTCCTTTGGAGATTTACGTAAATACAACATACCTTCTCAATTGTTCGTTCGTCGTTCTGTTGATGTTAAAAAGGGTAGTGTTGATCATTTTACTTTATTCCAGCCAAGTCTAGAGGTTTCTTCCAAGTATGAAGTATTTGAAATCCAGAAGAAATATCAGCCTATTCTAATGCTTTAAATTGTTTTCATAGAGGTCATTTTGACGCGCCAGGACGAGGCTGCGTGGGAAGTGGTTTCTATATAGCTTTCCACTGTTCACTAGTGGGCTTTCACACGAGCGTCTGTCGCGCGCGTGTTAAGAGATGCGTGTCCCTTCCCCAGGACGCACGGCCGGTGTCATCCAGTGAATAGCCTGACAGTAATAGCTGAGCCTGCACTGACGCTTCACTGCAGCAAACCCTTTCACGCGGACTACCCTCTGAGTCGACGCTGTGGCTGCGTTTGGTCGAGTGTGTAAGCGTCTGCGTGGCGGTCTGTGTGGCCCGTCGAAGTGGCTTGTGTGGTAAGGGCTCAATGGATTTTGGCGAACGAGTTGCAACGATCGTACATGTTTGCAAGTGGGATGATGTATTGTTGAATGCACTGGATTTCGAGATGTCAAGATTGTTTAGATTTCAACTGAATAGCAATTATACTGATGATAACGATTATACGGAATATTATGATGACAACAACAACAACAGAAGCAATGATAATGACAATAATAATAAAGTAGTAACAATGAAAACGACGAGAGTAAGAACACTCCTAATGAAGATAATGGGGATAATAATAGAACCGATACTGATAATGTTAGCAATGACAGTGATAATCATGACAATGATAATAATAACGATAAAAGTAATTAAGACGGTATTGATAACTGATAATAACATAATAACAGTCGAGTTTTACTTACTCAAAAGACACAAGAGTTGAGCAAAATTCTGAGAGCTATTTATTCTTGTTTCCAACGTCCTTAAACTAACAACTAGACAATTGTGTAAAGTAAAGCCACTATCAACTGCAGTTTTTATAACAGAAATCATGTATGTGTTTCGAAGGGAAGACTTCATAGAAAGAAGGGAAAGGTCTGCCGTTAAGACAGACACACAGGTAGACAGACAAGTAAATGCGTAATCAGGTATGGCGAGACATAAAAGGAAAAACTATAAAACCCTCTGAAATTTACCGATCTATAAAACTCATAAAAAAAAAAAAAAAAAAAATCCGACTCCCAGCCAATGAGAAATCAATAAGGGAGGGAAAAAGGCTTATGACGTGACGCCCCTCGACTTATAAAACAGAAATGCATTTATCTCGCAAACAAATTAATCCTTTGGCTACCTCGCGTGACCAACCATTACTCCCCGGGTTTATGTTCCAGCTCTTCATTGGACCAAGGAAACCATTAACACTGGGATGGGTATAAGAGCCCCCCGGTGGACTCTGGGCTCGTCCTCCTGCTGGGGGCGAGAGGGCGGGAAGGGGAGGAAGGAGGAAGGGGGAATGGAGGGAAGGAGGAGAGAAAGGAGAGAGTGAGAGGGTGGGAAGGGAAGGAAGGAGGAAGAGGGAATGGAGGGAAGGAGGAGGAGAAGGAGAGAGTGAGAGGGTGGGAAGGGAAGGAAGGAGGGAGAGGGAATGGAGGGAAGGAGGAGGAGAAAGAGAGAGTGAGGGAGTGGGAAGGGAAGGAAGGAGGAAGGGAGAATGGAGGGAAGGAGGAGGAGAAGGAGAGAGTGAGGGAGTGGGAAGGGAAGGAAGGAGGGAGAGGGAATGGAGGGAAGGAGGAGGAG
>NC_061836.1:32053959-32056459 GCF_019202785.1 Penaeus chinensis
GGGGATAAAGGAGGTTTTTGGTTAGTGATAAGTCGAGGCGAGGTTGATAGGGAAAAATTTACTTAAAAACCGACGAATTAGATGTGTAATAAGCAATATTCCAAAGTATTATTTTCCGTGATTTTTAATATATTACTAATCCCATTTCATACAAGAACTTTTGTATATGTATGTACTGAAAACCAGAGTTCACTAATGTGGTCACTTAGGAAACAAAAATGTCATATATATATATATATATATATATATATATATATATATATATGTGTGTGTGTGTGTGTGTGTGTGTGTGTGTGTGTGTGTGTGTGTGTGTGTGTGTGTGTATGTATGTATATATTGATACTGAAGCAAAACTAGAGCACAAACATCTTACTTGCAGATATTTAACTTGCAATATCTTTGAAGAATAAAAGAAGAATATTTATTGCAATCCTCCTCGACGACGACACAAATACCCAAACTCGTCTCAGGTTCACGATATTACTTAAGACATATTGAAGAATACAGTCATTCAGGCTTGTTCGCTGAGGATCTTTACTACTCTGCAATATATTCCGAGCCTCTTTAAAACTTCCAGAAGAGGAGGAAATCGTGACCTGTGTATATTAGACTTTTCTGCGCCCCGTTACCACCCACAAGTTTAGTGTCTACAGGCTCTCTTTTTCAGGGCTATTTCACCCCATGTGTAGATACAGGGGGTGTGGTCGCGGGGGAGGAGGAGGAGGAAGGGCTGGAAAGATGTTTATCACCTCTTAAGGGTACAGTTTATTCGTAAATTCCAAACAAGATAAAGTTAATTTGGAGATGGTCTAGACATCCGGGAGAGGGAACTCGGGGTCCTTTTTCGTATTGTAGGGTGGGGTTTTGGCGGAGGAGGAGCAGAAGGAGGAGCAGGAGGAGGAAGAGGAGGAGGAGGAGGAAGTGGGCTGAAGATGTCCCTCCTTCACCTTCAGGATCTTCGTTTATTCCTCAAAGATGGAATGGCTATGGAGTCATGGGGGGTTTTGGGGAGACCCTTCAAAGCCTCAGACTTGATTTGAGGAGCTTATCGAGGAACTTCTCCTCCGTCTTTCGCTTTATCTCACCCAAGACGATGCCTGGAGAGAGAGAGAGAGAGAGAGAGAGAGAGAGAGAGAGAGAGAGAGAGAGAGAGAGAGAGAGAGAGAGAGAGAGAGAGAGAGAGAGAGAGAGCGCGCGAGAGAGAGAGAGAACGGCGCAAAGACGAAAGCTTGAAAAGGGAGACATTTTGTGGCCAGGAAGGACAACCGATAATGGTTCGGGGGACAAGAGAGGATGCCCCGGGGATGCAAGATATCTGCAGGGACGGAAAGCACTTCCCCCCTCTCCCCTCCCCCCGACGCGACCCAGATGCCGTGCACTATAAAGCCTTAATCAAATTACCAGCACGAGGGGGGATAATTTTTATTAAGCCATAAAGGCGCAGCCAAGACCGCGGGGGGCCGGCACTGACTCACGCATCAATTAGTGCCCACCAGACCCTCGGTAGGGAGGCTCCGCCAACATACCCACGTGGGCATATCAGCTGCCTCTGCTAACCATTGGCAGGCTAGGTATCTACCCACGAAGCAAGGTTATAAGATTCTAGCCCAAACGGTTGTTTATATTCCTGTTTCGAAGTGTGCATTCTAAGTGCCCCTGACCACGGAAGGGGTTGGTTTTCTCTCGGCTCTGTCCGCAGGTTACGAGCCTAGGCAGGATTCTAAACTGGTAAAAGTTGATTTAACGTTTCTCTCTATCAATTTTCCATGGATTGCTTCCGTGTGCCATAACGATAAAGGTTACAATATTATCTGCAGGTCTGATAGCATATATTTTATCATTTCTTCATGACTCGTAATACGAAATATTATACGACGAGAATTTCACGTCAAATATCAACAGCAGTCAAAAACCCGATATTCAGAATGACCAATTCCGCAAATTCATTTCTCGATTCCGTCTGCTTACTCTCCTGTTTCCGATAGTCGACATTCATACAAAGAGTCACCTAAAAATCACCCAAACCTCACAAAAATATTACGTTTTCCTTCAGAACTCGAACCTTCGAATCCGCCCTCCATACCGGTGGAGAGTGGGCGCGGGAAATAGGTTTGACAGGGGCTATAGAAGCCTTAAATACCGAACCCACCGACGAATTACATTATTCATCACCCTGCTGTCAGTCACCGAGGCTGGTGCGAAGGGCGTCAGCCGGGATCTCCTCCGAGCTGGGGCATTGTCTGGCCTCGCGGGATCTCTCGGACGCCTCGAGTTTCCTGCGAATCAATGGTCGGACTGAGCGAGGTGACTTTCTTGCTTGTTTTATTTGTTTTCGTTGTTAAGATATGTTTTATTTAAATATATAATTCCTCTGTATTGTTTCTAAAGAATATGTGTTTATATGTTTTATTTTCTTTCTTTAACATAGTCCCTCTGTTTTGTTCTAAATTATAGTGTAACAATATGTATACTTGTATATTGTTTTCTCTTTGGACCATTC
>NC_061836.1:32068959-32071459 GCF_019202785.1 Penaeus chinensis
GTTAGATTAAGGGAGGCTTTAGGGTTAGATTAAGGGAGGTTTTAGGTTTGATTAAGGGAGATTTTAGGATTAGATTAAGGGAGGTTTTAGGGTTAGATTAAGGGAGGCTTTAGGGTTAGATTAAGGGAGGTTTTAGGGTTAGATTAAGGGAGGTTTTAGGGTTAGATTAAGGGAGGTTTTAGGGTTAGATTAAGGGAGGTTTTAGGGTTAGATTAAGGGAGGTTTTAGGGTTAGATTAAGGGAGATTTTAGGATTAGATTAAGGGAGGTTTTAGGGCTAGATTAAGGGAGGTTTTAGGGTTAGATTAAGGGAGGCTTTAGGGTTAGATTAAGGGAGATTTTAGGATTAGATTAAGGGAGGTTTTAGGGTTAGATTAAGGGAGGTTTTAGGTTTGATTAAGGGAGGTTTTAGGGTTATATTAAGGGAGGTTTTATGTTAGATTAAGGTAGGTTTTAGGGTTAGATTAAGGGAGGTTATAGGTTTGATTAAGGGAGGTTTTATGGGAAGATTCAGTGAGTTTTTAAGGGTTTATTTAGGGAGAGAATAAGGGAAGCTTCAGGATTAGGCTGAGGGAGAATAGTGGGCAGATTAAGGGAGATTTCAGGGGCAGATTAAGGGAGATTTCAGGGGCAGATTAAGGGAGATTTCAGGGGCAGATTAAGGGAGATTTCAGGGGCAGATTAAGGGAGATTTCAGGGGCAGATTAAGGGAGATTTCAGGGGCAGATTAAGGGAGATTTCAGGGGCAGATTAAGGGAGATTTCAGGGGCAGATTAAGGGAGATTTCAGGGGCAGATTAAGGGAGATTTCAGGGGCAGATTAAGGGAGATTTTAGGGGCAGATTAAGGGAGATTTTAGGGGCAGATTAAGGGAGATTTTAGGGGCAGATTAAGGGAGATTTCAGGGGCAGATTAAGGGAGATTTTAGGGGCAGATTAAGGGAGATTTTAGGGGCAGATTAAGGGAGATTTTAGGGGCAGATTAAGGGAGATTTCAGGGGCAGATTAATGGAGATTTCAGGGGCAGATTAAGGGAGATTTCAGGGGCAGATTAAGGGAGATTTCAGGGGCAGATTAAGGGAGATTTCAGGGGCAGATTAAGGGAGATTTTAGGGGCAGATTAAGGGAGATTTCAGGGGCAGATTAAGGGAGATTTTAGGGGCATATTAAGGGAGATTTCAGGGGAAGATTAAGGGAGATTTTAGGGGCAGATTAAGGGAGATTTTAAGTGTTGAATATGGAAGACACCAGGGTTAGATAAAAGGAGAATTTAGAATTAGGTTACATTTTAAAAAAGGGGGTAGAATAAGCCAATTTCTTAAGATAATGAGCGTAGGCCTAACTAACGATCTCTGAATTCTTTTTACAATCAATACATATATATACATATGCATATTTTAATCATTTATTTTTTATTATTAGAAATATCGACATCATGTTAAAATACGTTAGGACTAAAGAGCACAGACCTCCGACATTTCTAAAAAAAAAAAAAAAAAAAAAAAAAAAAAAAAAAAAAAAAAAAAAAAAAAAAAAAAATATATATATATATATGTACGTATATGTATGTACTGATTGTAAAAAGTATTCAGAGATCGTTAATGGTAATGTGATGAGCGAAAGGAATAGGATAATAAGGAAGATTTATATTGGTGGTAATGGCGGTAATGATAATCATGATGATAATTAAAGATAATTAGCTTTGATAATGTTATTGAAGAGAGTAATGAGAACAATGCAATGATAATGACGCTAGTAATGAAAACAGTAATTAGTATGATATAATTTACGATAATATTACTTATAATTTACGATAATATTACTTATAATTTACAATAATATTACTTATAATTTACGATAATATTACTTATAATTTACAATAATATTACTTATAATTTACGATAATATTACTTATAATTTACAATAATATTACTTATAATTTACAATAATATTACTTATAATTTACGATAATATTACTTATAATTTACAATAATATTACTTATAATTTACAATAACATTACTTGTAATTTACAATAACATTACTTATAATTTACAATAACATTACTTATAATTTACAATAACATTACTTGTAATTTACAATAACATTACTTGTAATTTACAATAACATTACTTGTAATTTACAATAACATTACTTGTAATTTACAATAACATTACTTGTAATTTACAATAACATTACTTGTAATTTACAATAACATTACTTATAATTTACAATAACATTACTTATAATTTACAATAACATTACTTGTAATTTACAATAACATTACTTATAATTTACAATAACATTACTTATAATTTACAATAACATTACTTATAATTTACAATAACATTACTTATAATTTACAATATTACTCATAATTTACAATAATATTACTTATAACTTATGATAATATTACTTATAACTTACAATAATATTACTTATAACTTACAATAATATTACTTATAACATACAATAATATTACTTATAACTTACAATAATATTTCT
>NC_061836.1:32088959-32103959 GCF_019202785.1 Penaeus chinensis
TAGTAGTAATATTTGTATTATTATTATCTTTATTATTCTATTATCATCATTATTATTGTTATTACTACCATTATTATTATTATCATTATAATTATTATTATTTACTACCATTATTATTCATTACTTTAATTGTTAATTATTATTATTATTATGATTTATGATTATTATTTTCATCTTTATTATTGTTATTATTTTTGTCATCAATATTTTTATTATCACTGTTATTTTTTACTTTTGTAACTGTTATTGATATTATCATATGTATTATTAGAATTATATTTTCTTATCATCATTATATTATTATCATAATTAATATTATGGTTATTATCATTCATATCATCATTGTTATTACCATGATTATTGTTAGTATTATCATTATCATTATTGTTACTATTAATATTATCATTATGATCGTTATTATTATTGTTATTATTATTATCATTATTATTGTTTTATATTTATTGTTATTATTATCCTCATTATTATTTTCTTATCACTATTGTTATTGTATTATTGTTTCGATAATTATGCTTTCCATCATCATGATTATAATCAGTATCACTATTATTATCGTTATTATCATCATAATCATTATAACAATAATTATTATTGTTGTTGCTAGCATTATCATTATTGTTATTTTTTGTTGTTGATAAATAAGATTATATCGATAATAATGAAAATAACTACAATGAAATTACAATAATCATAATAATGATAATGATAGTAATGACCATTTTGATAATTATGATAAAATTAACAATAATGATATTAGGAATAACAGTAATAATGATAATAAGCATATGTTTGTAAGGATAGTTATGATAATGATAATCATAATAATGATGACAAAGATGATGATAATAATAATAATAATTATAATAATAATAATAATGATAATAACAATAAAAGTAATAATAATGATGATAATAATAATAATAATGATAATAATAATAATAATTATAATAATAATAATAATGATAATGATAATAATGATAATAATAATAACAATAACAATGTTATAATAATAATAATAATAATATAATAATAATTATAATAATAACAATGATTACAAGAATGATGATAACATTTATAACAATAATAATAATAATAATAATAATAATAATAATGATAATAATAGAGATAATAATAATGATAATAATAATAATAATGATAATAATAATAATAATAATAATGATAATAATAATAATAATAATAATAATAATAATGATAATGATAATAACATTAAGAACAAGAAGATAATAATAATATTGATAAAAGTAGCGATACTGATAATAATAATAATGCGATACTACTTTTACTACTTCTGAGATGGTAATGATAAAAACAACAACAATGATAATAACAACAACAACAATAATAATAATAATAATAATGATAATAATGATAATAATAATAATAATAATAATAATAATAATAATGATAATAATAATAATGATAATAATAATAATAATAATAATAATAATAATAATGATAATGAAATAATAACAACAATAGTAATAATGATACAAATAATAATAATAGTGACATAATAATAGTAATAATAATAATAATAATAATAATAATAATAATAATAATAATAAGTATTATTATCATTATTAATGATAATAATAATGATAATAATAACGATAATAATAATAATAATAATAATAATAATAATAATAATAATTATTATTATTATTATTATTATCATTATTAATGATAATAATAATGATCATAATAATAATGACAATAACGACAACAAGAATAACAGTAATGATGATAATAATGTTAGTATTAATAACAATAACGACAATAATAATGATAATAATGAAAATAATAATATTAGTAATGAAAGATGGAATAATGCAATACCGCATTGATATACATTGATATATATTGCACACTCCTTTTAGTGGGTCGTGTGGTATGGTTGGTTTAGTACTGGCCCTCCGGTCTCATAGCCGGAGTGACCTAGGTTCGAGGCCAGGTCAGGGAGGATTGTTATACACAATATTAGTAATGATACTAATAATGATAATAATAGTAATACTAATACTAATACTACTATTAATAATAATGCTAATGATAATAATAAAGCAATGATAATGATAATGATAATGATAATAACAATAATTGTAACATTCATTATAATAATGAAGATGACAATGATAACAATGGAAATAAGAAATGACAGTATCAATATTAATAATGATAATAAAAAGGAAGTTGGATACTAGTGCTGAAAATACTGATAATAATAGTAAAGAAATTAATGATTAAGATAATTTATGATAATGATAATTAAAATAATGTTAACGATACTTATACAAAGCTGAAAGGACTAAGTTCATATAGACGATAAAATAGTTATGTTGATAATAATGATGACAATAGAAATAATGATATTAATAATCATTATCGTTATTTTCTTGACAGTTATCTTTACTGATGTTATTACTGCTATAATATATAAGGGACGTCGTCATTACAGCTAGTATCATTATGATTATTGATATTTTTCATTGGTATTATCATTGTTGTTATCAACACCACTATTACTCTTGTTTTTATATCATTACCATCCTTCAGTCACGTTTATTTTGTTAAATATATTTTTATTATTATCATTTCATCTTTTTTTTTCATTGCTTTATTGTTAATATCAAAAGGAGCTCTATAGATCGTTATCATAATTGCTATTAATGTTTTAGTCACTTGTTGCCGTGAGTATCGTCCATGATCGCTGTTACTATCATCTGTAATCTTTATGATTCTATGTGGATAGGTTTCAGGTAAAGGTGGTGATTATAGTCATCATCACCAATTATTATCGGCGTTTTTGTCAGTATTGGGATTATTAATAACAGTCATCATCGTGTTACCGAACTGATTCATAGCTGTTAGTTATATATACTATTCACAATATTTACAGTAACGCGGAAATCAAGTCGACGTTAGCAGACGATAACAAGAATTATTGATAGAAAATTAATTAACAGTTAAAATATTGATATCTATTGACAGTCATAATGATAAAGAATATTCATAATCCGAATGTAATTATAATCATTAGAGTTATTGGAATAATTAGGACAATGCTAATGACCCTCCTTAAGAATAGTATGAGCAACAAGCGTTAAAATGATGTAGATGATGATGCAATAATGATTAACCTAAGAAGATAGCATAACAATAACTTTAATTTTCAACTTGCAAAAACACCAATATAACGTTGAGTCTTCAGTCTAAACCTATATGAACAGAAATTGGGTTAAATTAGAATATTGCTGGGTTTTAAAATCCTGCTATTAAAAACATCTGTCTGGTGGATAACATCTCACCCTATCTTGTTATTTTTATTAGTGAGTTTCGTACAGTATTTAGGTTTCAATTTATCTATATCTATCGGTAAACAGCTTGTTCACGTTTATAAGTGTAGAAATATCGTTTGTTACTACAGGCGACAATGTAGTCAGTTAATATTAATTTAATCAGCTTGGTCTAGTTAATTAACATCTGTCAGAACTTTTATTTTTAAATAATGCTGCCATTTCCACTTCCTTTCAATACTTGTTAATGACAGTAGCGGGGATTTATGTACCTGTTTTCAACGTGTACAGAAGCGTCAACAAAAACGCCATCGATATCATCAATATTAGTATTACGAGATGCTTAAATGCTCATTGATATTATGATTGCAATATCTGTCTTTTTTATATGATATGCATAATATCGACTTAGTTTTGCTTATCGACATATGTCTGTATATACCTCTTTAAAAGTTTATGACTTCCTAAGACACGCTGACGTAGAAATAACTGAAAGTGTCGTCTGATTTGGAGCAGTTCCAATCAAGCTTTCATTAATCTAAACTAGATTTAAACAGTCCATCATTACCACGTCATTCACGAGTTCCACGTCATCTTTACATATTGCAAGTAATCATTCGAAAATGTCGAGGGTGGCAATCATTTCAGCTTGATAAATTAACTTCCATTCTCGACTAATCGGTATAATTTCCACGTACGTCCATTTAGATTTTCACCATCAAAGCCATGATGTCATTCCCTTGTGAGGTCGCCAGTTTCGTTGGATGAAAGAAGAAAAAATATATATATATATATATATTGTATGAATTATTTACTGAATGGTAACACGAACTTTATTTCTGGAATATTGTATATAGAGATCGAAAAAAAGCTTCTCAGAGCATCCAATGCATTACATAGTAAATTGTCCGATAGTCCGCTTGGAACTGTTCATATTCACAGGAAAGAAATCTATATATGCAAACGATGTCCATGGGGGTGTGTCCGCAAACAGCATCTCGTCGGAACTTGCACAAAGACGCCCAAAAGGCCACGTAGGCAAGGGCGTGAGAGCGGACGCAACACACACGCGGGTGTCACTTCCTCTGCCATGTTGACACTTTCAACACCGCAAGTCTTGGGTTGAAGTCCTTGCTGGCTGGCGGGGGCGTGTGCTTTCGAAGTGTTTATATTTGCTTGCTTTTTCTTCATATTAACACACGCTTGCTATGTTTGTGTTGGAGCTTGTTAAGAATCCGAGGTGCCTGGAGGCGTGTAGCCATGACTCAGAGGCTGGTTGTGGATGTCTATACGCCCGCAGCAGCACGCCGAATGCGGAGAGAGAGAGAGCCCGTGCTTTTCAGCTGCTCGTAATTAGGACTGGGATGTGATTGTGATCTTGTCGCTCTCCTATGCTTTAGTCTCGCGTACCCGCTGACCCCAAGCACAGTCAACCGGAAACAGTGTGTGAGAGTAAGCGATAAAGAGAGGAAAAATGTATTCATTCAAAAAAAAAAAAAAAAAAAAAAAATTTCGTTAGAACTATTTTTAAAAAATTAGTATTCCACGATACAAAGAATATAACGAGAAACTATATATAGAAACAAAAACGTATATATAAATATCAAATTACACATGCCGTTAGCGTATACGACGAATATCTAATTTGGCTGTTAAAAAAAAATATATATAAATATTACCAGACATGTACATGGAAAATTAGGTTCAAACCTTGCTAGCATGTTTCATTTTTTTTTTTTCGAAATAGACTCCACTTACGGGTTCACTTCGAGAGCCGAGCTGCAACAGACACACACATCACCTACATGATTCATACATGCGAGGTAAAAAAAAATGTATTAATTAAGATTTTTAATTTATGACTCAGATACGAAGCAATCAACCGCAGATCTCTTTTAGGAAAATTACGGTCTGCATGATTCACAGTTTTGCAAGAATATCTATTATTTTCTGCTAGATAAACATTCCAATTTATTCATATGTAATCTTGATTGCATTTCCATTTCAGTATATTATTTTCGATTCCGTTTAAAGCATTAAATCCTTATCGTATTCATTACACATACTGAAAGATATTCAGATACGATCTCGTCTGAATTTTGCATTACGTCATTTATTATTATTATTTGTTATAATTATTGTTATTACTATTATCATTATTTTTATTTTCATTATCGTTATTAATACTATTATCATAGTTATTATCATGTTTTTTGTATTATTATAGAGTCATATTATTACCCTTCCTCTTCCTCCTTCTTTTCTTCCCTCTCCTCATTCTTCTTTTTCTTCCTCCTCCACCTCCACTTCCTCCTCCTCCTCCTCCTCCTCCTCCTCCTCCTCCTCCTCCTCCTCCTCCTCCTCCTCCTCCTCCCTCTTCTACCTCCTCCTCCTCCCTCTTCTACCTCCTCCTCCTCCCTCTTCTACCTCCTCCTCCACCACCACTTCCTCCTCCCCTTCCCTCCTCCTTCTCCTCAACCTCCTACCCCAACCCCGCCCCTTCTTGTCGTCCTCTTCCCTTTTTCATCCTCCTTCGCCTCCTCCTTCCTCCATATCAATCACCCTCTCTTGCCCTGTCACCTGGGGGTCATTACTTCCACGGGTCTGTGTGTAACCAAGTGCCCTCAAGGCAACAGGTAATCAACACGCGACCTGCTACCTGGGTTTTCCTCGACGTCCGATTTTCCGATCTCAGTTAAGAAAGTTCCGATCGGGTGGTTGGTTAAGGTTATAAGGATACTGATTGAAATGTTTCGGAATGCGATCGGTTGGTAATGATTGAGCGTAATTCCAGTGATGGGGGGGGGGGGGGGATGTTGTTATCTCTCGTGTGAGAATATATTCAGATTTGTTGGAGGACTTGTGATTGGAATCCTAATACGCTCGTGGATGGTCAAAGATTATGGTATAGACGGATCAGATGATAAGATGGTAATCTAGAGGATTAATCACACACACACACACACACACACACACACACACACACACACAGCACGGACACACACACACACTCAGGCACGGACACGCGTACACACACACACACACACACACACACACACACATTACTAGAGTCAATACTCTCATATATGTTATAATACATCATCCCTCCACCAAATGATATAACCTTCACGGCCCCGAGATGAATATAAATCAGCGGAAGTGATAAATGATCAACTGGAAATCATAAAACAAACAAAGAAGACATTTTCCCCGCCGGGTTATTGTGGTTTGTAAGAAGATACGAGACAGAGTTTGATAGTAATATTTGTTTTCTTGCATCGCTCGTGACCGGCAGTTCAGGGGGTACAGCACAGGAGTTAAACCAGGTGTAGAAAGAACAGCTGTTGCTATTCCAAACCCATACATATCGTGCACATTTTACAGATGGGGATTCGTTTACATATATTAAAATAGATCAAAAATATGAAAAAAAAAAAAAAAAATGGAAACGCTTTCCACAATCAACCTTAATTTGCATGTGAGGAATATCCGACATCCATTCCGACCTTATTTAGCTAAATTCTACAATCACATAATATCACAATGACGTCAGGGTGCAAGTCACGTTTTGCTATATGCGTGCAGGTGTTCGTATTATTGTACTGATAGTAACAGGTGTGAAAAACAATAATAAGAAATGGAGATACAGCACTACAGCTGCTACTGGTGCCGACACAAACATCCGTGCAGAAGGACCATTGCGGCAGCCGTTGGAACTGCACAACACAGCTGACTTCCCTGCTTTATTGTCCCCTTTACTAGGTAGCTGAATACGGACAGTTTTAGATGAGAGAAATGCTACTTTTACGTATCATAGAAAAAAAACACTATATAAATATATTACTATTAGCATAAAAACAGATGAAAAACATAATACTTTATATAAAACTGTACTGTATATATCGTAGAAGAGAGAGAAAAAACTATTATTTTTATCGCCACAAAACAAATGTCGAAATACACTCTAATAAAACTGCTTGTTACAATTCGTGATTACTACAGTGTTGTATCCGTGATAAGAGTTCAATTATATATATCATTTTTATAGAGATCTGTTACGCAACAGTTTTAGAGGAAAAAAATATTGCTCATACGCCAAAACTTGCACTAGTGCTCGATATGTCTCTACAAAGTAAGTAAAGAGAAAAATATATATGCTATTCATTTATTCATAAAACTAGGAACCCCCGTTTTAGTACCGAGGCCAGAAGAGAAACGAAAAGCGTACAAACAGAAGAATTACTCACCAACGAAAACCTCCTCAAACAAATACATACCGTAAGCTCAGAAGAGACACAGACACACGTACTTACAATACACATAAACATGCACAAACAAATCCCCAGCCTCACACACATACACGCACACTCCCACGTCCACATACCTCAACACCTACTCCTGTGAACATCAAGGACACAGACAACCTTGTGAATGGGTCGAGCAACAGGGGATCCCAGACACCAATGCGTAGAGACAAGTGAAGAATGTAGAATCCAACCCCTTGTCACTATGTCGAACCGATATTCACTTTTTCCGTAATCTCCCTCTAGGGTGTAGACACCTTAAAGAAAGGAGAATACGTTCAGGCGAGGCCGTTTAAGGGTTCTAACAGCGTGCGACGTCGAGGGAGATTACATCTTATGGGAGTTTAAACCTGTGGGACCATGATCTATGGAAGCAGGTTGTGACTAGGGATGGAGGAACGATGCAATTCGAAACTCCTTTATGGCTGCGTGTATATATTTGGCGAGAATTAATGTATATCTCCACTGGGGAAGGGGATTCGAACATTAGGATGCAAGAGCGATAAGGGTCATTGACTCAGAGACAACGAGCGTTGAAGGGCATCTGCACACGCCGCTGCGCTGGGGACGAGTGCGATCAGATCCTCTCTCGCTTTATATCTTTTCTCTCACAAGTTGACTCTCGCGATGCCCGTCGTGTTTACGTGGCGCTTCTTTGCTGGGACACGAGGCAGTCCCGCGCAGTCTTGATGCTGCCTGTAGTATGATCCTTTATCACCGTTTTTTACTTTTCTCCAAGCAAACTGATCTGCACTAGGTGTCGTGACGTAACGGACGCGCGCGGTTAAACACGGCCACAACGGCGAGCGGGCGAGAGGGAGGTTCGCCGCACCTCGGGGAAAGCATGGTTTCCCGTGAGATGACCTGCCCGCTTAGCGCCCGGCCCTCTTTGTGCCCGTGAAAGCCCGAGTATTCCCGAAAGTCGGTTAAGTCGACGCAAGAGAGACATATTAAAATGCATGTTCCTCTCCGCGAGACTTTTTAAATGAAAGAAGTGGCATAGAACACACCCGCGGACGCATGATTAAGACTTGAATACAAGCAGAGTAACAAGGCAGGAAGGTGTTCGTGGGCAAGTTGAATGTAGGAACCCACGAGGGAGAGGGAGAGGGCGGCTGGGTGTGAGGGCGGGCGGGCGGCCGGGTGTGAGGGCGGGCGGGTGAGGAAGGTGGACGAGACGCGGCGAGCCGGGGAGGGGGACAGACTCGCCCTCTGCTACTTTGCATACAACCAACGTCCTGGTGCTGATTAGTTAAGCCAGCGCTGCCCTCCCACAACACCCTATCTACCCGCGGCCGGCCCTTTATATCATTGTTCCCGGGAAGGATTTTGCCATTAATACTTTTTCCCCTAAAAGTCTGTTCCTTCTCTCTCTCTCTCTCTCTCTCTCTCTCTCTCTCTATTATATTATTATTATTATTATAATTATCATTGTTATTATCATTATTGTTATCATTATCATTATTGTTATCATTATCATTATTGTTATCATTATCATTATTGTTATCATTATCATTATTGTTATTGTTATTATCACTATCATTATCGTTACCATTGATGTTATTGTTATTATCATTATTGTTATCATTATCATTATTGTTATCATTATCATTATTGTTATCATTATCATTATTGTTATTGTTATTATTATTGTTATTATTATTGTTATTATTATTGTTATTATTATTGTTATTATTATTGTTATTATCATTATTGTTATTGTTATTATCACTATCATTATCGTTACCATTGATGTTATTGTTATTATCATTATTGTTATCATTATCATTATTGTTATCATTATCATTATTGTTATCATTATCATTATTGTTATCATTATCATTATTGTTATTGTTATTATCACTATCATTATCGTTACCATTGATGTTATTGTTATTATCATTATTGTTATCATTATCATTATTGTTATTGTTATTATCATTATTGTTATTGTTATTATTATTGTTATTATCACTATCATTATCGTTACCATTGATGTTATTGTTATTATCACTATCATTATCGTTACCATTGATGTTATTGTTATTATCACTATCATTATCGTTACCATTGATGTTATTGTTATTATCATTATTGTTATTGTTATTATCACTATCATTATCGTTACCATTGATGTTATTGTTATTATCACTATCATTATCGTTACCATTGATGTTATTGTTATTATTATTGTTATTATCACTATCATTATCGTTACCATTGATGTTATTGTTATTATCACTATCATTATCGTTACCATTGATGTTATTGTTATTATCATTATTGTTATCATTATCATTATTGTTATCATTATCATTATTGTTATTGTTATTATCATTATTGTTATCATTATCATTATTGTTATTATCACTATCATTATCGTTACCATTGATGTTATTGTTATTATCATTATTGTTATCATTATCATTATTGTTATCATTATCATTATTGTTATCATTATCATTATTGTTATCATTATCATTATTGTTATTGTTATTATCACTATCATTATCGTTACCATTGATGTTATTGTTATTATCATTATTGTTATCATTATCATTATTGTTATCATTATCATTATTGTTATTGTTATTATTATTGTTATTATCATTATTGTTATTGTTATTATCATTATTGTTATCATTATCATTATTGTTATCATTATCATTATTGTTATCATTATCATTATTGTTATCATTATCATTATTGTTATTGTTATTATCATTATTGTTATTGTTATTATCACTATCATTATCGTTACCATTGATGTTATTGTTATTATCACTATCATTATCGTTACCATTGATGTTATTGTTATTATCACTATCATTATCGTTACCATTGATGTTATTGTTATTATCATTATTGTTATCATTATCATTATTGTTATCATTATCATTATTGTTATCATTATCATTATTGTTATTATCACTATCATTATCGTTACCATTGATGTTATTGTTATTATCACTATCATTATCGTTACCATTGATGTTATTGTTATTATCACTATCATTATCGTTACCATTGATGTTATTGTTATTATCACTATCATTATCGTTACCATTGATGTTATTGTTATTATCACTATCATTATCGTTACCATTGATGTTATTGTTATTATCATTATTGTTATCATTATCATTATTGTTATTGTTATTATCACTATCATTATCGTTACCATTGATGTTATTGTTATTATCACTATCATTATCGTTACCATTGATGTTATTGTTATTATCATTATTGTTATCATTATCATTATTGTTATTGTTATTATCATTATTGTTATTGTTATTATCATTATTGTTATTGTTATTATCATTATTGTTATTGTTATTATCATTATTATTATTGTTATCATTATCATCGTTGTTATCATTATCATTATTGTTATCATTATCATTATTGTTATCATTATCATTATTGTTATTGTTATTATCATTATTGTTATTGTTATTATTATTGTTATTATTATTACTACTATTATCAATAATAATGTAAAACTACTATTACTACTACTACTTATAATTAAAATAATGATAATTATAATAATAATAATACCAATAATAATCATTCATTATCGTTATTACTATTACTATTGTTATCATTATCATTATTGTTATCATTATCAATGTTATCATCATTATTATTTATTTTTATTATTATTATAATTATCATTATTATAATTTTATTTTTATTATTATTATTATTATTATTATTATTATTATTATTATTATTATTATTATCTCATCATTATTATAATTATCATTGTTATTATCAGTATTATTATTCCTATTATTATTATTATTATTATTATTTTCGTCATCATTGTTAATATCAATGTTACTATTATAATTACACTATTATGGTTACCGTTATTATTATGATTATAATTATCGTCATTCATATTCATATTATCATTGTTATCATCATTATCATTAGTGTTATAATTATTAATATTAATAATAATGATAATAATAATAATAATAATAATAATAATGATATTATTATTATTATTATTATTATTATTATTATTATTATTATTATTATTACTATTGTTATGATTACTGTTATTATCATTATCATTATCATTATTTTTGTTATTATTATTATTATTATTATTATTATTATTATTGTTATTATTGTTATCATCATTGTTACTATTATTATTATTATTATAACCATCATTATTATTATTATCATTATTCTATTTATGATAATGATTACTACAACTACTGATAATAATGATGATAATAATAATAATAATGATAATAATAATAATAATAATGATAATAATAATTATAAAATAATGATAATGATAATAATGACTGTTATTATTGCCATTATGGTTCTTATCATAATTACTATTATCATCATTACCATCATCATTATCATTATGGTCATTATTACTGATGTGATACCTTCGGTGCCAGATTTTTATCTGGTTAGAGGCAAAGTGATGACAGAAAGGTTTAAACATGCATAATATCTTATAAAATCATTGGTCATGCATTGCAAGCAGACGAATATCATTATTGCAAGGGAGGGGTGATGCCGCAAATAACCCTGCAGACGTTGCAGTCATGTATTTCATCAAAGCATGTATCAAATTAATCGTTGATAGCATACTGTCAAGGTAATTATCGCCAGATGAAAAGATGCCTTATCTGTCTAAGTCACGCACCAAATTACCCCAATGAATTTGCATTTCCCAGCGTTTATCAATATTAATCAGGATGATTTGTAAACCCCTTCATTAAAAAAAAAAAAAAAAAAAATACGAGTGAAGGCGTTGCAGCGTGATTGGCTCCGACACAGGACTTTGAGATGAAGCGACCTGAAGCGTCCTGAAGCGACCTGAAGCGATCTGAAGCCCCACGAAAGCAAGCTGGTCTTTGCCTGCTGCCACGTGATCTCCCGGCGCAGGTGTGGCGCTAATGACTGGTTTCGCAAGGGACTGCAACTGTGGCACCGAATCCACTGCGATATATATATGATAATTACGACTTTTATACTTCATTAAAATTGTAGTTACGATAAGATATTTACCCGGGACCTTAAATAAAATCGAGGTGGTAATTTCAGCTGCCGAAGCGATTCCCGAGTACAGAGATGTAATTACGTGGGTGATTAAAATTGACAGTCTGAGGCGGATACACGCTGTTTATCTAAGGCTGACGCTCAGTCTTCCTGCTCTCGACCTTTCGTTCTTTTTTAAAATTTTATTTGTAGAAGTATAATTGGGGAAAGAGTTTAATCGGGATAATTTCGGGACATTGGGTAAGCGCACACTTGTTTCGGGGAATTGGATCTCTTCAGAGTAAATTCTCTTCATTACGTGTCTCCTTCCGGTCTCCCCGCAGGTACATCCACAGCAAGGAGAAGCCGTTCAAGTGCACCGACTGCGGCAAGGGCTTCTGCCAGAGCCGCACCTTGGCCGTGCACCGCATCCTGCACATGGAGGAGTCGCCGCACAAGTGTCCAACCTGCGGCAGAAGCTTCAACCAAAGGAGCAACCTGAAGACGCACCTCCTGACGCACACAGACATCAAGCCCTACACGTGTCCCCAGTGCGATAAGGTACCGCAGAGAGCTGTTGCGTCTTGATTGATGGGATGATAATGATAGTATTGAGGGGTATTTAGGATCATTTTAACAAAGGGTCGCCGTTGCCTCTCCTTCCAGGTGTTCCGTCGGAACTGTGACCTGAGACGCCACGCCCTCACGCACAACCTCACGTCTCCGCTCGACCTCGACCTGGGCTCCCTCCCCCCCTCCTCCTCCGACTCCCCCCTCCACTCCCTGGAGATGCCGTCGCCCCCCGCGGTGTCGGTGCTCTCGCCGGCGGTCGTGGCAGGCGCTGCCGGCGACGACGAGGCGGAGCGGGACGGCGGCCTCGCGCCCCCGAGGACCTACAGCAGCAGCAGCGACGAGGAGGACATAGCGAGGGCTGGCAAGCGATCCAAGGTATATCACGCTGCCGTTTCCTCTGTTATGCACACACACACACACACACACACACACACACACACACACACACACACACACACACACACACACACACACGCACGCACGCACGCACACATACATATACATATATACGCACATATATATACATACACATATATATACATATATGTATATATATATATATGAGTGTGTATATATATATATATACATATATATATATATATATATATATATATATATATATATATGAGTGTATATATATATACATATATATATATATATATATATATATATATGAGTGTATATATATATACATATATATATATATATATATATATATATATATATATATATATATATATATGTGTGTGTGTGTGTGTGTGTGTGTGTGTGTATGTGTGTGTGTGTGTGTGTGTACGCATGTGTGTGTGTGTGTGTGTGTGTGTGTGTGTGTGTGTGTGTGTGTGTGTGTGTGTGTGTGTGTGTGTGTGTGTGTGTGTGTGTGTGTGCATACATATATACATTTGTGTTCTTGTATATTTGCATCTGAGTTTAGACTCCCGAGTCGCGCAGACGCATGCTTACCGGGCGCCCGATGTCTCTCCTCCAGATGGACGCCGCCTATGCTGACGCCGACGACCCCATTAACAGCGCCGACTTTGATGACGACGACGAGGACGACTTCGGCAAGGATGACCTGGTGGACGACGACGACGACAGCAACCCGTCGAGCCCCCCCACGTTGCTCGGGAGGTTCCGGTCGGGGGCGCAGAAGGAGCCTTTGAACCTCGGAGCGTCGAGCTCGGCCTCCCTCGCCTCCTTCAGTATAGCCTCCATCATGGGTGGAGCCGACTAAGCACTGGAGGGAAGAGAATATTAATGTTATTGTAGAAGATTAACTATCTAATTCCGAATTCTTTATAAGAATATTGACCGCTTGCGTATGTCACACGGACGGTGGGCGAGACGCGGCGTTAGATAACTCTGTAATATAGCGAAGGAATGGGCGTGGCAGAGGGCGTGGCCAAAACGAACCGAGTGAGGACCCTACATGCCAGGAGACGCGTCCCGGCTCCAACATCTAGTCATTTCACGGTAAGACGACAACCTGGAATAGCGTTGTGCTGGTGACGAGATGATGCTGGCGACGAGCAGGCGCTGGCGAGGAGGACGTGTGAGGGATGGAGACAGCGATGGACCTGAATGATCGAAGGGCATAACACGTAGATTGTGCAATGGTTAACCAGGCTCCCAAAACGGAAGAAATCGCCACGGTTTGCCAGGCGAAGCAGACCTTTGTTCTTCCGGATTGATTCAGAGAACAGGACGGAGTGCGCTATCCTCCCATCAAAGGCACTCGATACGTGGCGAAGGCAGTCTTGTCCCGAAGA
>NC_061836.1:32108959-32118959 GCF_019202785.1 Penaeus chinensis
AGTACTATTATTACTGTTATTGCTATCACTACTATTATTGTTATTAATATCATAATAAAGATAATAATATTAATATCATAATAATGATAATAATATTAATAATAATGATAATAATAATAATAATGATGATGATGGTATTAACAACAATAATAATAATGATAATAACGATAATAATAATAATGATAATAATAATATATACATTATTATCATTATCATTATCGTCGTTATTATAATTATTATTATCACTATTATTATGATATCTATTGTCTTTATTATTATCATTGTTCTTATTATTATCATTATTGCTATTATCATCATTATCATGACTATTGTAATTATCAGTTATAAGTGTTATTATTATTATCTATATTATCATTTACTTTTGTATTAATCTTATCATTACTATTAATGTTGTTATGATTATTACAATCATCATCACTACTAATATCCTCATTATTATTATCATTATCATTACTACAATTATCGGTATATTTGTGATTATCTTATCTTCTGTTCATATTCCTATACTCATTCTTCAAATAATAATGATAATGATAATGATAATTACCTATTTTTAAAATTATTATTCTTTTTTATTATCATTATTACTATTATTATTATCATCGTTATCATTCCCATTATCGTTGCTATTATTACAATTATCATTAATACTTAACATAACATCATTATGATTGTTATCATTATATTTTCAGTTATTTCTATCACTATATTTATTCACTTATTTATTCAGTTATTTCTATCACTATATTCTATCACTATATTATCACTATTATTATTATCATTATCAATATCAATACCATCATTGTTGCTATAATCATAATCGTTTAATTTCTGATAATAAGAAAAAGACAAGTTAAATCATTATGCGCATGATAGTGACAATGATGATAAGACAATAACAATAATATACAACGTTAGTGTTTCTCCTACCAATGATAATGATCATCCTTATCCTTACCTTACAAAGTGATAATAATTAAGTCACTATCACCTGAAAAAAATATGATGATTCAGTCATATTCACCTGAAAAATTATGATGATTCGGTTATCATCACCTGAAAAATTATGATGATTCGGTCATCATCACCTGAAAAATGATGATGATTTAGTCTGTATCACCTGAAAAATGATGATAATCACGTCATTATCACCTGAAAATTATGATAATCAAGTCATCATGTTACTGACAGTCACAGGTATCATCGTCATCACTGGACGTAAGCAAACATAGCCACGACCTTCAACCTTCGTAAAAGTGTGCTCTGAAATGCACCTGGGAAAAAAAAATAAAATAAAAAAGAAATAAAAAAGAGAGAATAGGCATTAGAAGCTGGGGAAATTAGCTCCAAACGTGACGCCTGAATTCGAGGTACACTTGTTATGGCTTTTTAAAACGAGAACCGAAATGTCAGGTGTGAGCGAGACCAAGCCACGCCAGGCTAGCAGTATCCAGGTGCGCCAGAAAACCTTAATGAAGATGACCCCCCCCCCCCTACCTCCTCCTCGCTACATTGCATATTCATTCTCCCTCCCTCCCCTCCCCTCTCTCTCCTCTCCCTCTTCCACTCCCTCTCCTCTGTCTACCTCTCCACTCCCCTTCCTTCCCTATCCCTTCCCCTTAAACATATTCATACAGCGAGACTTATATATACTTTTTTCCTTCTCTTCTTGAATTCCTCACTATGAATACATCATCGGGTTATTGAGCCGTGAGCATGACGGGGAATTCTTTAAGCATGAAGGAAGTCCGCGTAGACGTTTTTTTTTCCCCCAACGAATGCTGCAACACGGGTAAAGAAAACGGGACATGAGGGTTCTACAAGCCGGCCGTCAAAAAGCTGATGGTGTCACGAGATAAGAGTGACCAGGACCGCCCAGGCTATTACTCTCCCCTTCTCGCCTCCGCTGCAGCCATTCATCACTCACCGGCCCGCACACCTATGCCTTAATTGCCTCGGAATACCTGTGATACGGGGTGATAACGGGCCGAGATAAGGCCGCTGTTTGTGGAGGCTCAGGAGCGGCGGGGAAACGGGGTCGGATCGAGGTAGCGGGGTCCGGAGGCCGCGTGTGGGGGAACTTCCTTAGCTGACCAAGACACGCCCGCCGTTCGTGGGCGTGCTGTGGGAGAGGGATGATGGTGCCGCTGATAATTGTTATGGTATAATGGCGGTTATTAGTTAATATGCGTTGTTAATGGAGCCGGCGGGGAGGATTGAAAGGGGAGGTCAGGTAGGTATTAATTTTAATAGACTTCGAAATTAGATATGTGTTAATCAGGATTCGAGGTTTTGATCAGTATCCACTCTGTAACAGTGATATACCCCTAATACACTAACAACCATTTAGATATTCCCAAGGAAGGGTCAGAGTATGCTGTGTTCTTACCTTGTACTTAGAACAGCGTTTTAAATAGCGCCGATTCTGAATTTTTAAAAAATATATACACAAAAACGTCAACTTTGAAAAAAAGCGAGTCACCTTTATTTTTAGTCATAAATTGGCTTCAGGTGACACAAATGATTAGACCAGTTATCAAATTCATAAAAGACACCAGTATTTAAAAAAAAAAACAATATAAAATCGACAAAATCCACCTCAACCATACCACGTTTCACTACACATTACGAAACCAACAATCACAAAGAAGTTAACAAACGAACAAACCTAATATTTAAGAAAACTGTTTACCTTGATATTACACATTGAAACTTTGATCAAACAAAGAAACTTGTTTATACAACTTACTAACCTTGACTTTCCTCGACATTGATTTCCATCTTCTGTCTGAGAACTTGCCAACATTCATTCATTCGTGAAATAAGGATATTTGGTGCAGAAGAGACGTCTGTAAGAAGGAACGTGTTTATATTTATATATCTGTTTATCTCTCTAGATCTGTTTATCTCTCTATGTCTGTTTTTATGTCTCTGCTTCTATCTGTCTCTATGTTTATCTTCATCTATTTATCTATATCTGTTTATATATATTTATATATCTATTTTCTTTGTCTATCTATTTATCTCTGTCTGTTTATCAATATCTATATATCTGTCTATATCTATTTGTGTATCTATATGTATGTATGTATGTATGTATGTCTCTCTCTCTCTCTCTCTCTCTCTTTCTTTCTCTCTCTCTCTCTCACTCTCTGTTTCTCTGGCTCTCTCTCTGTCTGTCTCGCTCTCTCTCTACACACACACACACACACACACACACACACACATATATATGAATATATATATATATATATATATATATATATATATATGAATATAAATCAAACCATTTATTTTTGCTTATACACAGATCATATTACATTTTGAAAACGAACAAAGCATAAACAAAAATATCGAAACTGGGATGCGTTACATTTTTCATTTCAAAACTTATGTTTACTAAAATTTATTCATAACAGAACATTTAGACGTTCTTTCTACCATCGTTATCAAAAAAAAAAAAAAAATATATATATATATATATATTTAAAACTAAAAATTACCCACTGCTATTACCATTTTTGGTAATATTGATCAAATCAATATGGTGTTTTACCAATAACTTATGATGCTTTTAGTATAATCAGCAATATTAGTTTTTGTATAATTTCGTTTAAATTCTTAGAAACGTAAGATTTTTCTAACCAGAATATTTTCATATAGATTACATATTATCGTCATCAGATCAGATCATTTCAGGATATCGATACTATTATTTTACATCACCTAAAAAAAAAAAAAAATAAAAAAAATAATAATAAAAAAAAAAAAAAAATCATATCATTATTACACAGCATTATCATCACAACAGCTTGTATGCAAGTTTCTTAATTAGCCTTCATGATCATTCTCATTATCGCTAAAGCGTTTCTTAGCACCATAATTATCGGTATAAATTTAGGCCCCTCCATTATTATCTCTATTAGAATTATTACTGTCGTCACCATTTCATTAGCATTATCCATAACATCACTCATCCATTCCTATGGTTTATGTATAAGACTGAAGAGAGGAAGGATAACGAACGTGGATAGGTGACAGTAAAGGAAAGGAGGAAGAGGGGGGGAATTAGGAGAAGGACGGAGAGGGGAGAAGGGAGGGGGGAGAGGAAGAAGGAGAGAAAGGAAGGAAGAAGGGGAGATAGAGGAAGGAGAGGGAGGGGGGAGGGGACGGAAAGAGATTGGAGAAGTGGAGAAAAAGGAGAGAAAGAAAGGAAGGAGAGATGGGAAAGTAACGGGGAGGGGGGAGGGGAGGAAAGGAAAAAGAAGCGAAGGAGAGAAAGAAAGAAGGGGATTTAGGAGAGGAGTGGAAGAGAAGGAGGAGGAGTGGAAAAAGAGGAAGTGCGAAGGAGAGAAGTGGGGAAAGGAAGCGAAGGAGAAAAGCGAGGAGAGGAGGAGACGGAGAGAAGCGGGGAGAGGAGAAGGAGGCGAAGGAGAGAAGTGGGGAGAAGAGGAAGCGAAGGAGAGAAGTGGAGAGAGAAGGAGGCAAAGGAGAGAAGTGGGGAGAAGAGGAAGCGAAGGAGAGAAGTGGAGAGAGAAGGAGGCGAAGGAGATAAGTGGAGAGAGGAGGAGGAGGCGGAGGAGAGAAGTGGAGAAAAAGGAGGAGAAGGAGAGAAGTGGAGAGAGAAGGAGCCGAAGGAGAGAACAGGGGAGAGAAGGAGGCAAAGGAGAGAAGTGGAGAGAGAAGGAGGCGAAGCAGAGAAAAGGGGAGAGGAGAAGGAGGCGAAGGAGAGAAGAGGGAAGAGGCGAAAGAGAGAAGTGGAGAGAGAAGGAGGCGAAGGAGAAAATAGGGGAGAGGAGAAGGAGGAGAAGGAGAGAATATGGGAGAGGAGAAGGAGGCGATAGAGAGAAGTGGAGAGAGAAGGAGGCGAAGGAGAGAAGTGGGGAGGAGAAGGAGGCGAAGGAGAGAAGAGGAGAGAGAAGGAGGCGAAGGAGAGAAGAGGAGAGGAGAAGGAGGCGAAGGAGAGAAGAAGGGAGAGGAGAAGGAGGCGAAGGAGAGAAGAGGAGAGGAGAAGGAGGCGAAGGAGAGAAGAAGGAGAGGAGAAGGAGGCGAAGGAGAGAAGTGGAGAGAGAAGGAGGCGAAGGAGAGAAGTGGAGAGAGAAGGAGGCGAAGGAGAGAAGTGGAGAGAGAAGGAGGCGAAGGAGAGAAGTGGAGAGAGAAGGAGGCGAAGGAGAGAAGTGGAGAGAGAAGGAGGCGAAGGAGAGAAGTGGAGAGGAGAAGGAGGCGAAGGAGAGAAGAAGGAGAGGAGAAGGAGGCGAAGGAGAGAAGTGGAGAGGAGAAGGAGGCGAAGGAGAGAAGTGGAGAGAGAAGGAGGCGAAGGAGAGAAGTGGAGAGAGAAGGAGGCGAAGGAGAGAAGAGGAGAGAGAAGGAGGCGAAGGAGAGAAGTGGAGAGGAGAAGGAGGCGAAGGAGAGAAGTGGAGAGAGAAGGAGGCGAAGGAGAGAAGTGGAGAGAGAAGGAGGCGAAGGAGAGAAGAGGAGAGGAGAAGGAGGCGAAGGAGAGAAGTGGAGAGAGAAGGAGGCGAAGGAGAGAAGTGGAGAGAGAAGGAGGCGAAGGAGAGAAGTGGAGAGAGAAGGAGGCGAAGGAGAGAAGTGGAGAGAGAAGGAGGCGAAGGAGAGAAGTGGAGAGGAGAAGGAGGCGAAGGAGAGAAGTGGAGAGAGAAGGAGGCGAAGGAGAGAAGAGGGAGAGGAGAAGGAGGCGAAGGAGAGAAGAGGAGAGAGAAGGAGGCGAAGGAGAGAAGAGGAGAGGAGAAGGAGGCGAAGGAGAGAAGAGGAGAGAGAAGGAGGCGAAGGAGAGAAGAGGAGAGGAGAAGGAGGCGAAGGAGAGAAGAGGAGAGAGAAGGAGGCGAAGGAGAGAAGTGGAGAGAGAAGGAGGCGAAGGAGAGAAGAGGAGAGAGAAGGAGGCGAAGGAGAGAAGAGGAGAGGAGAAGGAGGCGAAGGAGAGAAGAGGAGAGGAGAAGGAGGCGAAGGAGAGAAGAGGAGAGAGAAGGAGGCGAAGGAGAGAAGAGGAGAGGAGAAGGAGGCGAAGGAGAGAAGAGGAGAGGAGAAGGAGGCGAAGGAGAGAAGAGGAGAGGAGAAGGAGGCGAAGGAGAGAAGAGGAGAGGAGAAGGAGGCGAAGGAGAGAAGAGGAGAGGAGAAGGAGGCGAAGGAGAGAAGAAGGGAGAGGAGAAGGAGGCGAAGGAGAGAAGAAGGAGAGGAGAAGGAGGCGAAGGAGAGAAGAGGAGAGGAGAAGGAGGCGAAGGAGAGAAGAGGAGAGGAGAAGGAGGCGAAGGAGAGAAGTGGAGAGGAGAAGGAGGCGAAGGAGAGAAGAGGAGAGGAGAAGGAGGCGAAGGAGAGAAGAGGAGAGGAGAAGGAGGCGAAGGAGAGAAGAAGGGAGAGGAGAAGGAGGCGAAGGAGAACAAACAGGGGAGAGGGGGAGGAGGCGAAGAAGAGGAGCGGGAAGAGGAGAAGAGGCGAAGGAGAGGAGAGGAGAGAGAAGGAGGCGAAGGAGAGAAGTGGAGAGGAGAAGGGGGCGAAGGAGAGAAGAGGAGAGGAGAAGGAGGCGAAGGAGAGAAGAAGGGAGAGGAGAAGGAGGCGAAGGAGAGAAGAAGGGAGAGGAGAAGGAGGCGAAGGAGAGAAGTGGAGAGGAGAAGGAGGCGAAGGAGAGAAGTGGAGAGAGAAGGAGGCGAAGGAGAGAAGAAGGGAGAGGAGAAGGAGGCGAAGGAGAGAAGAGGAGAGAGAAGGAGGCGAAGGAGAGAAGTGGAGAGAGAAGGAGGCGAAGGAGAGAAGAGGAGAGGAGAAGGAGGCGAAGGAGAGAAGTGGAGAGAGAAGGAGGCGAAGGAGAGAAGAGGAGAGGAGAAGGAGGCGAAGGAGAGAAGTGGAGAGGAGAAGGAGGCGAAGGAGAGAAGTGGAGAGGAGAAGGAGGCGAAGGAGAGAAGAAGGGAGAGGAGAAGGAGGCGAAAGAGAGAAGTGGAGAGAGAAGGAGGCGAAGGAGAGAAGAAAGGAGAGGAGAAGGAGGCGAAGGAGAGAAGTGGAGAGAGAAGGAGGCGAAGGAGAGGAGAAGGGAGAGGAGAAGGAGGCGAAGGAGAGAAGTGGAGAGAGAAGGAGGCGAAGGAGAGAAGAGGAGAGAGAAGGAGGCGAAGGAGAGAAGAAGGGAGAGGAGAAGGAGGCGAAGGAGAGAAGAAGGGAGAGGAGAAGGAGGCGAAGGAGAGAAGAAGGGAGAGGAGAAGGAGGCGAAGGAGAACAAACAGGGAAGAGGGGGAGGAGGCGAAGAAGAGGAGCGGGAAGAGGAGAAGAGGCGAAGGAGAGGAGAGGAGCGGAAGGTCTGGCAGGATCCTGGATCATGACCTCGCCTCGCGGACCTGGACGGCGCTGGACCCTGAACGATAATTGTTCATGCATCTGGAAAACATGTTGTTGAAGGAATAATGAGCGAATTACTGAGGTCTTTGTGCATCAAATTAGCTGTTGTAAGTGTGTGTGTGTGTGTGCCGGGCTGCCAGGCGCCGGCCGGCTTTTAGGCAGTCATGAATGGCAAGGCTCAGGGCTGTGCTGGGGAAAGGGGGGAGGACAGGGGGGAGAAGGGGGGAGGGGGAAGATGGCCTGATATTCCCCGAAGCCAGATGTGACAGCGGAGTTAGGGAGACGCGCGGCTGTCTGTCACATACGCCTTGCGTGCGGGTCAACGGGATGTGCATGGCGTATGGGCGCATGTCCGCTGGTCTGAGCATATGTTCTGGCGAGAGGACGCACAGCGGGAGAATCGGCCGATGTGCAATTGGCTCAAGTGCAAAGAGTCTGCCTGATCCACTGGCGCCATTCGCCCGTATCGGCAACACTGACGAGAGGCCATGTTGAGCGCGGCGTTCGTGGGTCGGACAGACATTAATGCAACAATTAATTCATTTATCTTAATGAATCGTATCATCGTCTTCGCGCGCTGCGTTCCTAATAAAAATCATCACTTAACGCCTCTTTCTGCGCACGTGCTGACCGGCCGCGAGGACGTGGCCACCGCGCGGGACACTTGCTGCCGGCCTCCACCCGCCTCGCCGGAGGACGCCGCCGCGCCCTAGGGGTCCAGGTCGCTTCAGGTTGCCTCGAGCTGCACGCCAGTGTTTCGATGCAGCAGTTCCGCCGATCTGACGAGGTAACAGCAGGCGAAGAAGATATAATTATTTTGCAATGTTGCAACTTGCAGCGGGTTAAGCGCTATCCGCCGCCTGTCTCCATCTGCCCTCTGGTGGCGGCGACGCGAACCTCTCTTTGCCCGCTGGACATCGCCAGCGAGGCCTCCCGAAAGCTCTGCTCATCCTCTTATCAGATAGACCAGCATTTGATCGCCGATCTACCCCGATGGCTTGCCTTTCGCGGCATTACTTAAGAGTGATTATTCAGCAATGATAGAATTAACGATGCCCGGATGGTCTGCCGTCAGACGCAGGGCCCGAATCCTTCCCGAATACAGCAACACTCGAGGCGACTTTCAAACCTCTCGATAATGCAGCTCATTCACAAATTACATTCCGCGATCGAGTTCAACATTACTACCTAAAAAGTCCGTCTTGATTAGGAACTAGAAACGAGAGAGAGAGAGAGAGATTACGCTACTTTTTTTTTTATTAACCTAATCATAAATCTATATTTTCCTCGTTAGGTAAACAAAACATTAAAACTCCAAGTAGGATAAATGTTAGCGCTAGGTATGAGCGATCGGAGCCGCTGTAGTCTGAACTGTACAGTATAATCACAAGTGATCCATCAACCTTACTTTGTGCAGTCCGCTCGCCGCCGTCTCTCTCGCCGCGGAAATCTCGCTAGCTGTCGCTCTCTTCGGCTAGGTCTACTTCCCTCTAGGATTAATCGGCGGCTATTTCTTTGTAAATATTTTTTTTTTCGTGGTATCTCCAAACACCGGCGAGGCCTCTGCGTAGGGTGTAAAGGTTTGATTTTCATTATCTGGTATTTTCTGTTCTCGATTTCCACTCATGTGATTTTAGATTTTTGTTTTTCTTCGCGGCAATCTTATTAAGATATGTTGTTCTTGGAATATAAGCAGTCGGGGTAGGTCAGAGAGCGCAGTCATACCTGTATCACAAAGCGGGCGATTATGGCAGAAAATGTATTCAAAAGAACTGCTAGTATTCTTGGAAGAAGCCCGTCCCCCTCAAAAAAAAAGAAAGAAAGAAAGAAAAAAAAGAATGAAAACAAATAAAAATAAAGAAAAATTAAAAAGATTAAGAAAAATTACATTTTCCAAGGAATTTCCGTATTTTTGTAGACTTTAAAAACGCAATCCAAGAAATGCCTGGGGAATCATCCTTAATTCAACCATCCATTGTGAGACGGCTAGAATTACGATGCCTAATTAAATGTTGTTTTCCTTAATAATTCATTAAATATTCACAACACATTTTCCTCGATCCAAGGTTCCCACACGTGCTATGTTTAGCGTGCGCATGTATGGAACGAAGACTCACTCTTATGTTTATCTCAATAAATTTCTGAGGTTATTGTGTTTCCTTTTTATGGGCGTCAAAGGCTCAGCGACAGATTAGAAAATAATAGCTTTGATGATTTACGAGGTCTGTGCCGTGGGTTGTGCGAAAGTGCGAATCATAAATACTGTTCCCGTACGCAGAAGACAGACAATGTTGAAAGCGATAGTTTAGACATGCATCTTAGCTTCACTATGATGTAAACACGCGGCTAGACATGGAAAGTGTGTATCCCAATAGATTTCTCGATTTTTATAAATATTTGTTTATTCAATTATTTATTTGTCCGTTTATTTTACGAAAGCACAGATCTCATCCGCAAGCAAAATTCTGAGCTTGCGATGATGTCACAGATTTTATCGGCGCAAAATACCCCAAAACTGCCATGACTCGCTATAACTACGAAGACCGTTTCAGAGAGTAATAAGAACGTTACGATTCCAATGATTAAATGAATTACCTTGCACCTGTTGTCAGATTCAGCGCGTCATTTTGAGAGCGAGGCA
>NC_061836.1:32156459-32158959 GCF_019202785.1 Penaeus chinensis
CTGCCTCTGTCAGCGCTTGCAAATCTCTCTCTGTTCCTTAATCACTTACTTGCCCCGAACACGCATGGCTTCAGACTTTCGCTTTGAGTCTCAACACTTGTGCATCCGGCGCCAGGAACCACTCCCACCAACTCCTCACCCCTATGCAGAGGGGTCACGTTTAGAGTACGGCAATAGGGTTTTGAGTCTCTGTCTCTGTCTGTCTGTCTGTCTGTCTGTCTGTCTCTGCTCTCTCTCTCTCGCTCTCTCTCTCATTTTCCAAAGACTCCCTTCTGTTTCTTTTCCTTTCCGACGAGCACCTCCCCCCTCCCCTACCCCCCCTACTCGGTGTCGAATCTTCTGCATATCCTCCGAGGCGGGTGAGTTTTTCCTGACGTCAGACTCCGATTAAAAGAGAGGTCTTCTATTGGTCAATCCGTCACCAGCAGAGCAGAAAAAGAGGATGCGGGTATGTCCGTCTAAGTTGTGGCACACGACTCGAGGGGAAGGGGGGAGGAGGGCGCGGAGGAGGAGGGGGAAGGAGGGAGGGAGGAGGAAGGGGGAGTTAGGTCTTTCGGGCGAGGGGTCAAGTGCTCAACCCTTGTGGGATATGAGGGTTTGGTTCCACGGGCGGGAGCAGGTCCTGTTTTTTTTTTTTTCTCTCTCTCTCTCTCGCTCTCTCTCTCTCTCTCTCTCTCTCTCTCTCTCTCTCTCTCTCTCTCAGTCGGATCTGCAGGAATACGCAGGTGTAGCAGAAACACCAGTGAAGATACACTGATGTCTCATGACGTCATTTTATGTCAGAAATGACTAGAAAAAGACCGCTGCTCTTGTGCGATTAGTTTGTAATGTCGGAATAGATTTCCTAATAACACAGACACACGTGGGGACGCACAGACACGCACGCACGCACACGTGCATACTCATACACATACACTCATACGCACAGACACACATACGTATTCACACATTCACACAGATTTACACGTGCCCATAGTTAGATTGAATACGTACTTCCTAATTAACTATCTGCTGAAAAAAACGGAAAATAAATCAGTGTGTATTACCTATAGTTTTTTTTTTAAGGCTAAAAGCCCTATCATGACTTTTAGAATATATAATTTTAATAATTCGGCTTGATAGCACCGGACTTGAAGAGACTGCTAGCAATCTTGCAAAAAAAAAAAAAAAAAAAAACAAGATTAGTAAAGTTCACCTGAAGATTTTGTATCGAGATTCGTTTCTTTTTTGTTTACAAATTCATGGTGATTTTTTTTTCTCAGAAAATATATCATCTACATGCAAATATGAAAAGTCTCCAAATACCACGAATGCAAATGTAATCAGTTGGCTCTTTGCATTTTATCATCCAATACTTTCGTTTCTTGATTCATATATGCAAAGCAAACCATATTAGTACATGTTAATTAGGGTATTAATATGTGCTGACGTCAGTAATATCATAGAATCAAGATCTGAAAACTAATGGATTCAGATCTGGTCTCGCCGCGAGAACGAGGCTGTGTTTTTTTTGTAATACATATATTTTTTTGTAATTATGTGTATGTATCAATAAAAATGAGAGGTAAGATAGAGCTTTGAACGAGAGTGGGAAGAGAAGGAGGGAAAGAGAAAGAGAAGGAGAGGTAAAAGGAGAGGTACAGGGAGAGAGAGAAAAACAACAAAAAAACAGAAGATGAGAGAAATGATAAAAGATATTAGAATGATGATTAAGTGCAATCTCAAACGGGAAGAACGGATAACCCTCGACGCGCTGATGATTTCGGTTGATCAGTCAAGACGTGGGATCGACGGGAGAGTGGCACCGCCTTTAGGTTCAAGCATTCGTTGACGAGCACATCAGTTTCACCTTTATTAACAAAGCATGCCTTCTATTTTAAAGTGACCTGAATACCTCAAGATCACCGGCCTTTTTTTTTTTTTTTTTTTTTTTTTTTTTTTTTATTTGTTAGGTGATAATCATGAACGATTAACATATATCGTGAAAACATAATGGAGGCAAGGAGAGAGGACCAAACAAATGGAATAAATATGAAAATACTAAAGGGGAATCCGATAAAGGGAGAAAGATATTAAGCGTTTTATCGAAACAGTAACAAATAAGCATTAGCAGGAAACAAACAAAAGAGAAGAACATGAAGAGGCGCATACGTACAGCACACGTTTCATCACAGCACAACTCGCTTAATTAAACTCATTACAAAATCTTTTCAGCGAGGCCCTAAAACCCAGAAGATCTCAGCCTAACTGGTGGTGGGCCGTCTGGCAACAGTGTAACGCCAATTATCACGTCAGTCTGTCAGCATGTCTTGTTATGGCAGCCGCACGAAAGAGGGACGAACATTCACAGTCCTGTAGTGGTGTTACAGTGTGCTAGAATATGCTGCATGCTGGTATATTTCATGTTATAGCGTATGGGGGTGGTGTTATCCTTCGTGTTATAGGGTATGGTAGTATTATATTTCATCTTGTAGAGTATGGTGGTGTGTTTCATTCTTGG
>NC_061836.1:32163959-32206459 GCF_019202785.1 Penaeus chinensis
GACGGGTAAAATACGAGGCAGCGCGCGGGTCCAGCCCCAACGATTAACCACAACGTAGATGACGGCAACAACAACTCGTCATTAAATGGTACTAAACCTCCTGGACTGACATAATCGCTCCGTGCGGCCTCTTAGGTGCCTCCTGCTCTTGCCCCTTTCTCCTTCTTCTCTTCCTCTTCTGCTTCTTCCCTGTACGATGTCATTTCTCAACGTCTGGTACACTTTTGGTCTTATTCTTCACATTTATATTGTTTCGTACAGTAGCACTTTCAGCTATTGTTATTGGTTATTCTCCCGTTTGATTTATTATCAGTTCTTATTTCTGCCTCCATTGTTACGATTCCGTCTCTCACTTTTGTTTTCTCTATGCCCTATTCCCTTTAATTTTATTAGTTCTGTGTTCGTCTCAATTTACTCCCAGGCTTTTGATCTCCCTTTTTTCTACGTCCTTTTATTTTTCATTCACCTTAAATGTATGGAAATCAGACAGTCGTTTTTATTATTTCATTATTTTTTCTATTCCCATCTCCATTTTCTTACCCATCACTATTTTTTTCTCCTTTTCCCTACTTTCCCACTCAGTGTGACCATCAGTCAGTTGTGATATAATATATTAATCATGGAACTGTGGAAAACTCCACTGTTTGTTCGGTATTATGGCAGGTCAGGTGTTTCTAACGGCATCAATCCTCATAGCTCGTGCCGGCGACGGGTCTAGATCAGATACGTGTCATTCATTAACACGAAGAATAATATATGCGATGAAGTTATCTTCACTACCCTCCCCCTCCCCATTCACGCCTGGGCAGAACGTGATGTTATCTGGTGACGGGGAATGTGACAAGAGCCACAGCAAGTCACGTAAACACCTGCCCACCAACCCTTCTTTCTCCCACCTTCGGCTGTCGTACACCGCCTTCTCACGCACGACTTTGGGACCAGATAACATTTGAAGGGCCTCTGTGGTGTCAGCGAGTTGCCAAACAAACGCTATTGTCTGTGTAGCCATCCATCTTCGACCCGTGAACGTCCCGGAAACCTGTTGTTAATGCGATGTGGCTTTAGTTTTGTTTTATGGATTGATGTTTCCGATGGTTGTTGATCATAGCAAGTTGGTGAGTGGAGGCAGATCAGATTTAATCTCAAAAAGTGAAATAAACTCCTACTATTATCATAGCTGTGATTTATATAAAAGCACACACACGCACACACAAATACACATACACGTACACATACTTTTAGTGTACAAGTTTACATTCTTTTACAGTACGAGTACACATACTCGCGCACAGATATAAAAAATCGAAGCGCAGTCCTCGCAAGGGTATAAATCAATATGTTAAAAACGAGTACCTCACTCAGCAGATACTCGAAAACGGGCAAAGGTCCTGGGAGGTGGAAAGCCGTCATAATGATGTGCTGTAAATCATAAAACTATAAATCAGCGGCTAACCTACACGCGCGACCTGGGAACGGACAAGGAACTCCGAAGTAGAACCACAAGGAAGATACGAATACATGCACAGGCTGTTAACAAGAGTCTGGAGAATGCCCCGTTAGTTGTCTTGGTTTAAAGGGGAGAGAGGGTGCCTTGTGTAGTCGGCAGCTTTAGGGAGAAGTCTTTAACAATTCCGGCGATCAAGTTATCACGGCAGAATTGATCAGAACATTTTTCTTCATTATTATCGTAAATGAACTTTCACTTTCGATCCTTAGAGGCTAAACTAATGTTTCCGGCCAGAAAGTAAAATCATAGCAGGGGCCATGTGTAGGTATATATATATGTGTGTGTGTGTATGTATGTTTGTGTGTGTGTGTCTATATATACACATATAGTATATATACATATATATACACATACATACATATATGTATATATATACATATATCCTATTTCTATCTATATACACATACATATATAAATATATATATTTATATATGTATGTATGTTATATATACACATATTTATGTGTATATATTGCATTCGTATCTGTATGTTTGTATATTCACACACTCGCACGCACACGCACACACACACACGCACGCGCACGCCTCCACACACACACACACACACACACACACACACACACACACACACACACACACACACACACACACACACACATATGATTCCTAGGCCTGTGTATATGTGTGTGTGTGCACTATATATGTATGTATATGTATGTGTGTATACATGTATATGTACATATATACAAAAAATATTGATGTATGTGATATATTAAGATATATATTATACATATATTGAGTGTGTATGTGTGTATACATACAAACACATACACAGGCCTAGTAGTCATATGTGTGTGTGTGTGTGTGTGTGTGTGTGTGAGAGAGAGAGAGAGTGATAAACTCTTTACATTGTTTGTGTGTATATGTTTGTGTAAATACACACAAACATACAGATATACATATACATATACATACATAGGTATGTATTATATATGGTAGAGAAACCCAAAATGTACACACAAGATAATGTGTGTGTAAATGTATGCATGCATATGCATGTATATACAATATATATATATTATATGTATATATAAAATAAATAAATGTAATATATAAATATATATAATATATATAACATATATAACATATATAATATATATATAATACATAATATATATATATATATATGTGTGTGTTTATGTATATATATGTACATATAAGCACATATATCTATTAAAAATATATAAGTATCCATATACATATGTATATATACATATTTATATGTATGTATATATGTATATATACATACACTATTCATATATATCCATATCCAATAATATATATATACATAGACCTATAGCTATAGTTATTTATCTATATATATATGTATATATACGTATAGATATGCACATATATACATATATATATACAAATATATACTCATACATATAAATATCTATGTATGTATATAAATATATATGCATACATATATTTATCTATACACATACATATGCATATTTTCTATATATACACATACATATACACACATACACGCGCGCACGCATACATATTCATATACAGTATATATGTACTTGTATAGATAGAATAAAAGGTTAAGAGTAAGGATTTGAGAACGTACAGATACCAAGGCTTTGTGAAAGAATAAATAAAGCTTACGCAGAGTTTAAGACGTAAAACTTATTGATTGTAAGAGAATGGGGTTGCAGTTGAGTGCATGACCGTAGCTTGCAGTTGATTCTAGAAAACTCCTTATACACCTGAGGCTTCATCGGGTTATTATCATGCGATAACTTTGGCACGTGTGTGTATACTCTCAGCTGCAAAAGTTAGAATTCATTTATTCTAATTACTTTCTTAGGACTCATTAAGCGGAAAGAAATGAACAAAAAATTCATCCATCGTGATCTGTCACGATATTCGTATAGCATTAATTGCTAGTTAGCCATACGATGTGGGTGGGAGTTCCTTCCTGTGAGCAGATGAATAGCAAGAAGAGGAGAAGGGAACGAAGGAGAGGAATAGGAAAAAGGAAAACGGGAGGGAGAGGAAGATAAGGGAATGAGAGGAGGATAAGAGAGGCAAAGAGGGGGAGGGGGAGGGAGAGGGAGACGGAGAGGGAGAGGGAGAAGGAAAGGGAAAGGGAGAGAATGAGGGAGGGGAAGGGGGAGGGGGTAGATGGAGAGGGAGGAGAGCGAGAGCGAGAGGGAGAGGGAGAGAGAGAGGAAGAGGGAGAGAGAGAGGAAGAGGGAGGGAGAGAGAGGGGGCCAGAGAGGGGGCCAGAAAAAGGGACAGAGAGTGAGACAGAGGAAGAGAGAGAGAGAGAGCAAGAGAAAGAGAAAGAGAAAGAGAGAGGGGAGAGCAGAGAGAGGAGAAAGTGAATACGACAGGGGCAGAGGTAGCCTGAGCAAGAGTCAGAGGCAGTGCGAGAGCGACAACAGCGAACACGAGAGCGAAGGCGGAGCAGACCCAAACATAAATGCAGCGTTTAAAAGCAGCGCGAAATGCAAACGGGGAAGTAAATATACATGCAAATGAGAACAGATGTGTTAGCAGCAGATGTGCAGGTGACTCGACGTGAGACAGCTGAAAGGAACACAAATGTCCCCTCGCACCCACTCCCTCCCTCCTGAGGGCTAAGCCACCCACCGCGCGACGGCGAGGGCGGGGCGACAGATCGTTAGATAACAGAGAACTAGTCCGCGACACCTCGGCGCTCTGTAGTTATGCACTGACTTCGATGTTGTTCCACAGTGGAAGGTAGAGGCGAAGGAGCGGCACGCGATGGGATAAAAAAAAAAAGGAAATGAGGGAGATAACAAAGAACAAATACCATGAGTAATATTTTTTTTTCTCTCAAAAGCTTGCGATACACTAAGGTTCCAAACAGGGTTGGGTAATATTTGCGTGTACAGGTCTATAAATTTCCTTCCACGCGGAGGGAGAAACTGGAGTAGAGGTCGTTGAGTTGGCTGTCGTTATCAGGTGCCACCCACAGAGCCAAAGGTTTGTTGAGTTAATGCTTTGCTTTTTATCTTTTTAGAACAGAATATCGGCAGATCACTGCTGTTTGTGCCAATGGATATGTACATGGCTTCATACCGCTAATACAACACAATTCGAATATGATATTTGGTGATATTTGATGTTTTGAAAGAGTAGTTTCAAATTCAAAATTCGAAATCATTTAGTGAAAAGCGTAACAGACTTTAAAGTTTATAATAATGAATGGATATAACCCGATATACATAAGCATTACAAGAACAAGAGAACTCCAATGCAAGACACTCGAATCATGATGGGAAACGTAACCACTGGTGTTTATGATGCGTGTTTTTTACTACTTGGATCAATCATATCGCACATGTAGTTCTGGTCTAATGAACTGCTTGCCTGGTATCGATAAAATCTTAAAAAGCGCTTGGAGGAACGTGATCAAAATATAAATAGCTTTTGAATGTTTTAGAATATTGATTTGAAATTTCTCTCTTAGTAAGTGAACTGCGCGAGATTCTCGCGGAAAATGCGGTTCATACCTTCTAAAGGTGAAACATGTGAGGCTCGCGAGATTTACGTGTCTTTTCACACCTGATTAAAAACAAAAACAAAAAAAAAAAAATGTGAACCAAACCTAGCCTGTTGTATATCAGGATTGTCCAGTCCTTTCCACACATTTTACAATTACCCGTTAGACAGTGCCAAGTTCTTGTTGCGCTTTGCAGATACCTATTTTGCAACACTGGATACGTGGTTGTAGGGGCATATCCCCGTTTAATTTTCCCGTAGGTCATTTCCTGTGGCAAAGGCATGTTAGTTGGTGTTAGGCGCTTTGCTGTCCAGTGATTGGCAAAGTGGAACTTCAGCGCTAGTTATCTAAGCCCAATTAAGTTTTCTTTTTGTATCAGTGACTCTCTAGTGGTGAATTTAAGTATTGCGCTTTATTAAGCAAACATGAATCCAACTTATAGAAGTGGAAAACATTCGGCTAATTGTATAGAATAGAGAATGCAGACTTATTTCAGTTTTATAGCGATTAGAGGTGCTATCGAAATGATGCTAATATGGGGAGGCGCTCACGTAAACGGAGAATATTAAATAGGAATGAGATTAAATTTATGATAATAACGAAATATTATGGTTTGGTGTAGATGAAAAGTTTTCAAAAGCAATAATGAAGTTACCGAACGTCCTGAAATGATAATATAACACCGCCGTCAGTAAGTCAGAAACGGAAGGAATAAAAATATATATAAATAAGTCCTCCACAAATCTCCATATGAAGTGATACGCTATACGTACTAACACATTTTAAGAGTATCGTTGCCATATGTGGAGAATCCTTCTAGGTGAACTTTAAACTTTCAGCGGCTCATGTTTCGTACCGGGAGCTTTGTTTCAAGGAGAGTTGGTAAAACGAATGCGATTATATTGGTATACGCTGCCTAACACTGTGTTCGACTAGAATTTGACCATTGGCATTCAACTTCCATTACATTTTTATTGATGTCGCTTCAAATACCATGACAACCTATCTTTGCCCAAGAGGTAAACACAATCTATAACAGGGTTAAATTTTTTGTCACAATCTACGATTCTCAAGGAACCGTGTTGACCCAAGCTTGACGATGCTGTGCACATAAAGGCGACTTGGCCACATTCTCTGCCAGGTTATCACCCATATCAGGTTTTATGTTCTATTGAGGCGCCTGTGAAAACTACTGTGTCAGTAGATCCACCACCCACAGCGAGGCGCATCTCCCACTCTGGTTACACTGGAGTACACGAGAGAGGGAGAGAGGAGGGGGAGAGGGAGAAAGGGAAAGGGGAGAGGGGGAGGAGAGAGGGAGAGAGGGAGTGAGTGAGTGGGTAGATGAGTGAGTGCATGAGTGAAAGGGTGAGTGCGTGAGTGAAGGGGTGAGTGCGTGAGTGAGTGAGGGGTGGATAGGTAATGGTTCTATCTCACAAGCACTTTTTCCGTCAATTTTCGCGTCTCTCTCTGAATTTGAGACTTTCCGCAAGGATCGCATGCAAACAGAACACCTCTCAGACGAAGACATTTGCGGCCGTTTCCGTCTGACTAATTTCCGTCTTGATTCTGTGCTATGAAAGTCCCATACAACTGATTAGTGTTTATTGATAGATTAGAATAAGTTGATATAAACAAAAGTTAATATTCTAGAATATTTCTATAGACTATATACATAATTATATATCTTTAAAATAACGTGATTTCAGGGACTATGTTTACATGGACAGTGTTTGCCTTGGCAGAGTGATATGGTCAGTCCATTTGCCTACGGAAAACTCATATGGAAACGCAAAATTTGACGGAAAAAGTGCTAGTGAGGTAGGGCCTTAAGTGAGTGAGCAAGCAAGCAAACAAACAAGCAAGCAATCGATCGAGAGTGTGCAAATGAACGAGTATGCGAGTGAGTGAATGAGTGAATGAATGGATGAGTATAAGAGAGAGAGAGAGAGAGAGAGAGAGAGAGAGAGAGAGAGAGAGAGAGAGGGGGGGGGGGGGGGGGGAGACAGACATACAGATAGACATGTAAAAAGGGAAGAGGAGGAATATACGCAAAAGGCGAAAAAAAATGTAAATTTATTGTTAAAGCTGCAAAAGTACAATAAAGTAGTACATATATTTACATCCATCTATTTGTCTGTATGTCGGTCCTTCTATCTGTCTATTCGTTGAGAAATATCTGTAAACATTTCATACATGTATATATATATATATATATATATATATAAAAGGTATGAATGAGAATGAATATCTTCACAATACAAGAGATGTATTTGACCGGTTTCGACTTTGTCTTCGTCAGAAATACATGTATGTATTTCTGACGAAGACAAAGTCGAAACCGGTCAAATACATCTCTAGTATTGTGAAGATATTCATTCTCATTCATACCTTTTATACATTTGTCAACATGAACGCGGTTCATATATATATATACATATATATGTACACACATCCATATATATATATTTATACATAAATGTGTTTATATATATCCATAAACATATATATGTATATGTGTATATATTATATATATATGTGTGAATATGTATAAATATATTGCACACACACGCACGCACGCACACACACACACGCACGCACGCACGCACGCACGCACGCACGCACGCACGCACGCACACACACACACGAACACACTCACGTGTGTGTATTTTATATGTAAATATACTATATATACACATTTAGGCTTATTTGTATATATATATCATATATGAGCACACACACATATATATAAACACACGTATGTATGTTTATCTATTTACCCATCTATCTACCATCCATCTATATAAGTGAACGCAAAAAAGAAGGCTGCATTGTCATTTGAAAGAGATAGAATCGTAAAAAGTTTATTTACTTGACTTATAATGTATTTTTCTTCTTACAAATAGTACTTGATCATGCTACTTTCTGCTGCAATACCATCTACAGCCTTTTTGGTAAAGATTCACCAAGACTGACAATATAGGAGATATCCGTGTGAACCGCTAACTTTTTCAGTGTCTCCAGCAGATCTTTGATGTTGCTAAGTCTGGTTTCTTGCAATTCGTTCTCCATGACGTTCCATGCGTTGTTTGTGGAATTCAAATGAGGTGAGTTACCTGGCCACTCTAATACATTCATTCCACTGTCATTTAGAAACTCTGACTGGTGACAAGGGGCGTTATCACACATCATATTCGTGGATTCCGAAAAGTACTGGCAAATGTTCCATTAATACGTTAATGTACTTACTCCCGCTTGTAACATTCTTTGGAAAGTATCAACCTCGCCTGCCTTTATTCCCGATGAAAGAATGCCAAATCACCATAATTGTCCGCATGTTTAACTGTCCTGTTTGTGTATCGGATCACAGTGAGACACGGAATTGGGGCGACGCACGAACTTCAAAGCTCCCTTCGCAAAAGTCTGAAAGTGCTTTCATCACTCACCATCACTTTCTTGCAATCGGATAATATCTAGCATTGATACATCTTGCAAGATTTTTTTCTCCAGCTTTAGGGAGTAGAGGCTACGCAGTTACGCGCCAGGTCGGTAAACAGAGGTCTTTCTGAAAGCGATGTCCGCACTGACACGTTTTTGAAGGAATTCTGGTTGCTTGTTCTTTAAGGGGTGATGTTGTTATAGTAGATTCAGACATCACTGTGTCGTTTTTGTCCTTGGCAAAGTCTTCCTTGTTGTTCCAGTACTATATCTCCTCGTTTTACTTTTCCTACTGTTTGTGTGGCAGCAGCCTTTTCAGGCTATAAATTGCTGTCTTGATACTTTCATATCAGCAGTTACGCCCGCGAGGGACAGTCGTTGTTCTAATGACGTGAAACAAAGTTTGTTTCGAACCATTCTGCTAGACTGAACTGGAATTACAAGTCAGTCATCAAACTTACCTGGAAGACTCTCTTCTCACGAAACACGATGTATTTTTTTTTCGCTGAATATGCATTTTTTTTTTTTTTTTTTTTGCGGCCACACACTTATATATATATATTATATATATAAATATATTATATATATATAAATTCTCTCTCTCTCTCTCTATATATATATATATACACACATATACACACATATATATACATATATATACACATACATATACATTCGTATACATACATATATATATACATACATACACATACTTATACATATATACACGCATACGTAAACACAGAAAACACAGATAGACTGATAGAAAGACAGACACAGACATATGTAGATAGGGATATGACAAATGTAAATATAACCGTAGATGTATTTATACATATGCAAATGCATATATATATATGTATATATATAATTTATTTATTTATATATGTATGTGTGCGTGTATGAATAAGTATATATCTGTATATTTATAAAAATAAATACATATATATAAATATACATACGTACATACATATATATACACACTTAATCACATTTGTATGCATATATATACATATATAATATATATGTATATATATATCTGTGTGTGTGTATGTATGAATATATAAATACATATATACATACATACATACATACATACATATATATATACACATATATATATGGTATAAAAACCCACAATGAAAAAAACTAGATTTAATTGAAAATGAGACTACAGTTTCGGAATCCACCTGGATTCCATATTCAGGTCTGAAGATGGAATCCAGGTGGATTCCGAAACTGTAGTCTCATTTTCAATTAAATCTAGTTTTTCATTGTGGGTTTTTATACCATAATATCAACACGGTAGTGTGTTTTCTCCTATCACACACACACACACACACACACATATATATATATATGTAAACACATACACATATATAAATATTTATGTATGGTAGAATAACCCACAACGCACAAACTTAATCGTGCATTGTTTTTTTTTACCATAGTATCAATACGGTAGAGTGTTTTACTATTCATATACATGTATGTATATATGTATATATATCCACATACATAATATATATACACACATATATATGTGTGTGTGTCTGTGTGTGCACGCGCGCGCACGCACACACACACAGACACACGCACGCACACACACACACACACACACACACACACACACACACAACACACACACACACACACACACGTACATACATATATACAAATGCATATATATATGTATATACACATATAAATGTATATGTAAATATACATATACGCGCGTATTTATATATATGAATACATACATATATGGATATATACATATATATGTGTGGGTGTGTAAATACACATACATACATATATATCTGTAAATTCACATGATACATATAAATGTACATAAGTATTAATATATATGCATGCATGTATACACATATTCACATACATACACACAGTATATGTACATATATTATATATTAGTATATGTACATGTACTATATACATACATACACACATATATACGTATAAATACACACACATACATATAAATACACACACACACACACATACACACACACACACACACTCACACTCACACACACAAACACAAACACAAACACAAACACAAACACAGTCACTCACATATATCGTATGTGTGTGTTTTTATATATGTTTACACACAAATATATATATATATATTTATATATATATATCTTTATTTATGTATACACATAGAGCATATGGGTAACAAACATTGCAACAGATGTAAAGAAAAGGTATGAATATTTTGAGACGAACAAACACACATTACATACACATGTATATAATATTTATGTTTGCCAGTGTAGGTAACCGCAGTATAAAAAATATAAATCGTAGAGATTACATGATTTTCCTTGCATATCCTTAGCACCATTTTCCTTTGGTGCTATCGTTAAACTTTTGATAACTGATCTTGCCTTTTCAATATCATATTGCCTTTTATATATCTTTAGGAAGTTATTCCAGAGATAAAGTATTGCATATTTCATATTGCAGAAGGTTTAATAAAAAAAGATCCACCTGTGCATTTTATTACTTCATGTTATCAAAGTAGGAGTTTGCCCTTCATTCAGACACACACCCTCACATAATGCACACACACACACACACACACACACACACACACACACACACACACACACACAGAGTTAGAGAGAGAAAGAGAAAGAGAGAGAGAGAGAGAGAGAGAGAGAGAGAGAGAGAGAGAGAGAGAGAGAGAGAGAGAGAGAGAGAGAGAAGATACTCTGTGTTGCAAAAAGTTTAGTTCAGTTAAGTTAATGCGATTGTTAAAAGATTTCGTAAAAGGCCAAAGAAAGTTTTATTCCTGTCATTTTAGGGTCAAAGAACTTCTCTCTTTTCTCTCATGCGGATCATTTGGAATCACGGTTCCGTAATCCTAAGTAATGCTATAATGCATGCAAAAAGCTGGAAATTGTATATTGTACGTGTAAAGGCCACTGAGCATGACACATGACCAAAAGCAGAAAGAATTATGGTGAATTATGACATTTAATCTTACACTTAATTACCTTGCACTTTTGATTAGATGAAATGATCAGATGTATGTTTGTGCATCTATTATATATATATATGTATATATATATATATTTTAAACTGACAGCATGCATATTTTTTCATATTAACTGATCTTTGATATATCTCTTAGCATTCCCCGAAGTCTTTTCATTATTTCCCGATAACCCACAACTTTCTCCGCCTTTTGTTCCCTGCCCCCTAACTGTTCATGCGCAGATAGCTTCGAGTATCCCCACCGCAGCGCCCTCGCTATCGCCAACCTTCCTCCCTAGTGTAGAATTTTTACTCCCCATCTTCGTCCGTCCAGCTCGCACCAGCGGCCGAGTACACAATGGCGACTTGGGTTTCATTACGCGAGTCTCCTTACCTCGGCTGACACGGGACCCGGAGCACTTTCGTCCAGTAGCAAAAAATCTGGGAACTGGTAAAGAGTAAGGAGCTAAGGACGAGGAGGAGACGAGGAGTAGCGATGGGGAGAGGCAGGGTCTTGGGAGGAGGAGAAGAGTTTCGAGAAAAGGGAGAATATAACACTAGGCTCATAAAAAATACACAGGCAGGTTTGTATAAACATTTAGATAATTAACTTTTGTTTCTTTATATTTGAAACTATAAAAAACAATGACATTTGGTTTATTATCATCATCGTTAGTGTAGGTATCAATATTATTATTATCCTTATCTTATGAATTATTATCATTACTGGTATCATTGATGGATTTTGTTATTATATCAATGCCAATATCATTATCATCATCACTGTTATTATTATTATTGTCATTATTATAAACAATATTGTTATCCTTGTTATGCTTCTTCATCTTTTTCTTCTTATTATTGTTATTAATGTTGTTGTTGGATCATTTCCAGTTTTCTCTCATTATTTATAGCTGTCTACTTCAGCATATATATTGATATTTACTAGTACATCTGTGTCCATATCTATAGCTATATATATCTACCTATCTCCTACGTACATACGTATATAAATAACGCATCGTGTATGTATGTACATGTACACACGCACACACTCACACACACACGCGCGCGCGCGCGCGCATGTATTCCTATATATATTTGTGTATATATTTACACACATACATATATATACACACATACACATCTATCCGTCTATATACCTACATACACATATATATATATATACATAAACATATATATATGGATATATACATATATATGTATATAGATAGATGTGTATGTATATATGTATATATGTGTGTGTATGCATAGATAGTTATGTATATATATGAATATACATACATATACACATACATATACACAGTATGCATACATACATGCATACATACATACACACGCATACGGACACATATATATCTACATACTTACATAAATATATATATATGTATATATATGGATGTGTTTATATATGTATATGTATATATGTTTATGTACATACACGAATATATTATATTATATATTATATATATATGCACGCGCGCGCGCACGTACACACACATACACATACATACAGATACACATAAATATATGTGTGTGTATTGGTGTATGTAAATGTATATCTATATATATATACACACATGCATATATACATACATACGTTTATACATACACATATGTATATGCATATGTAAATATATATATACGTGCATATGTATGTGTATGTATGTGCTTGGGTAGACGCACAAGCGTCTCATGATTATACTGTGAAATTTCCATGAAATTCCAACGGCTTATTGCTACATCTAAGAACGTATAGGCATTTCATAACCACTCTGATTCTGCTAAACCAAAGTCGTAAAGTGCAAATTGTGAAACGGTCATCAAAATAGATAAAACATGTATTCATTGCTTTTTCGCAGCTAAGTTATAATTATAGTATTATTAACGTTATAGCGTAGCATACTATATTACTTGTTGCAGTGCTTAGTGCACGTGACTTAAATCAAGCAAATCATTAGATTGGTCACTACCTCCTCCTCTTACTTATCTCCCTCTCTTGGTACTTAAATTCGTACCTCTTGTTCAGCACCCCACTCCCCTCCCCCCTCCCTCAGCACTCGTTCCCGCAAGCAAACTAAGTACCACTCCCTTTCCTCCTATCCATTTTTTCTCTTCCCTGCCTGATTACCCACTCTATACCGTTCCCTCTCCTTGTCCAGTCTTACTCTCCTCTTTCCTCCCCGCGTCTTTGCCCATCCTCCCTTCGCTCCGCCTCTCCCTCTTTTCCTTCATGCCTCACAAAACGCACCAAACTTGCATGACCCTCTTTGACCCAACACGCCTGATATGGCCTTTCTCCCCCCACCCCCTCCGATAGGTTTCGTGGCACAGACACTCACCTACACAACCACCCTCTCGTGCCTTCCTCTGGACTATCTTCTTTTTTCCAACTTGGTTCTTGGTCCTATTACTCATTTTCTCTTCCTTGCCCTCTTCTCATAATCATTTCCTTCTCATCATTGCTCCTTTGACATGCCTCATATACCCTTATGTCCTCTCTACTCCCATCTAATGCTCTGTCGTCATATTCTATTCTCCAAGGCACCACTTCTTGTCTTCAACACCAGCTGATCATTATCGATTCCTTGTGTGTGCGTTTATGTGCATGTGTTCAAGGGTGTATGTTTTTGAGTCAGGCCACTCTGCCAATATATCCTCTCTTAACACTTCTTTTAGAAACTACCCATGATATAACTTTTTTCCCCTATGAGAGTCCTTATCTCCAGTCCACTTTTTCTCCCAATTGTTTTGATAAAGTGCACGTTGTCTTATTTTCGATCCTCAGCTGCCGACACACGCCTTTGTGGGGGAGGTGTACATTCTTATGTAAATATCGATGATGGAAGGTTGTCTCCTAAGCCTGGACATCGCGGCAGTTCCCCTGCGAGATAACGAGCGCCCTGGGCACCTCCCGCCGGGTATCACATTGGCAGAGGGCAGTAAAGCCGCGCAGCCGTTCCGTGCGCACCGGGGTTACGGGCACGATGGTTCTGCGGTCGCTGAACATAATTGAATATGTTAATCTTATCTTGTAGACAGATTATGATATTATCAAATCAAGTTGGAGATTGTTTGGTGGGCGTTTTCACGATGAGCAACCCTCCTTTTTACCTAGTGATAACGAGACCTTAGATAGAGTCATCGGTAATGACGTCTAGCTATTTGTCGATGATTTTTTGGTTTTGTTTGTCGTTTCCCTTCAATGCACGTAGGGAAAATTAATATATATGACTACTGTGAAATAGAAATTTGCAATCAGATCATGAACATTAATGTGTTTGGAAGATGTTATCAACTGTTGCTGCATTGGATTAGTCCTAAAACACTCCAAACATCAGACTGTATGGTGAGAGAAATTTCTATTTACCTGTAATCAGTTTCAGGACCTACTCTATATTATCTGCATCCGTAATCTACTGTATCCGTAATGTACTGGATTATAACAAGCTAATCCTATAAAAACTCCAATGAAATGAAATGCGCCAAAGTTTGACACAGTAGTGCCGTTCCTTACACAACACATAAATACCCGCCATGATTCGCTCTTCTCCAAAGTACTTTTATCAACCTACCATGATAGCCATTGGTCGCGGTGGAATCAGGCTGGTAGAGGTGAAGCTACAGGGTTAATAGGAACAGCGTGTGATGAGGTTATGACATCACGTTTAGTCATTTTAGGGGAGAGATTGATGTCCAGTACAGGCTCACACGGTTGCCTCGGTGCTCATTAAGGAAGAGTAATAAACAGGTTATTTTATTTATGACTTGGGGTTTGTGTACATAGTCGTCCATAGGACTGATAGCATGTGGGCACTTTTTTAACCCACAAGGCATTTCCTCTTATATTTGTTGTTTTATTTTTTTTCATTTATTAAAAATTTATTCCAAAACTTAGAAATAGTTATTGAATCTAAAACAAGAGCAATACGTTTTATGTGAGTGCGTTTATGGACACACACACACACACACACATATTTACAAATATATAGCTACGAATTTATACTAATTTTCTATTAATTTATTCATTAATTCATTTCCATCTATTAATTAATGAATTGATTAATTAATTAAGTCATGCATTGAACTTTTCATAGATATATGTTTATATATTCTATACTCATATTCACACACACACACGCTCACGCACATATACAACACTCATACACACGTGTGTGTGTATGTATATATATATATATATATATATATATTGTGTGTATATATATTTCTATATTCATATATCTACATGCACACGTGTGTATGTGTAAATATATGAATATAGAAATATGTGTTTGTGTCTGTGTATGTATGTACGTGTGTGTATATGTGTGTATATATATATATATATATATATATATATATATATATATGCATTTATCTCTCTATATATGGATATATATACACACACACGCGCGTAATAACATGCAATAACACAAACTGTTAAATGACAGTAACGAAACATCACATTGACATATTAAGTGCTCGACAACTTTGCTGTATAATGATTGTCAGTAATCTAAGATAAGGGTGGCCATGAATGTGGAATTTATCATAATATAAATCAGTACTTTTATATACTCAGATCAAATGTCAAGGATGAATGAAAACATCTTTATTAAGGTCGCAAAGTGGCGAGGTAATATTTACATTACCTCCAGCTATTTCAGAGCTAAATATAATAAGAAAATCTTAAGGTTCATCATAAGAGCCGCTGTGACCTGGCGGAATGATCAAGAGAGCCTTAATTATCATTAGCCAGAACTACCGTGTAATGAGTCAGAATCTCCAGAAGTTAAACACAGTGCCAAATCAGGCAAACAGACAGCACAATCTCGGAACTTGCCTCGGAATTTGATCAGGAACACAGCTTCGTAACTTTATCAGAAATACAGCCTCAAAACTTGATCAGGAACAACAGTCTCGGAACTTGATCAGGAATAACAGCCTTGGAACTTGATCAGGAATACAGCTTCGAAACTTGATTAGGAATAACAGCCTCGGAACTTGATCAGGAATACAGCCTTAGAACTTGATCAGGAATACAGCTTCGAATCTTGATTAGGAATACAGCCTAGGAACTTGATCAGCCGTTCCAGGCAAACGGTCTGCCCTTCAGCACAACGGGCGGCAAGTCAGTCCCACGATGGAAGGGAGAGGGAGGGCAGAGGGAGGGAGGTGGGTAAGGGGTAAGGCAGGGTGTTCAGAGTGGTCTCCGTGGTCAGGTGGCAACCCGGTGGTCGTCCAGGTGGTCGTTCAGGTGGTCACGGTCAATTGGTCACTTTGTTAATGGAGTTGGTCTTGTGGTCTTACGCGACTTTGCTAAGGACAGTTTATGGTCTTGAGTCATCTTCAGATTTGTAGGCTCTGTTTTCCGCTATTTAACGTATCGATCGGAAGTTGCGCATATTTGTTTTTACTAGATTCTTATGAAAGTTCTGTTGTATATCTACTGAGCATACTTCTATGTTTACTTTGGATGTAGAAAGCTCCTATTTGTATATTTTTTGGCATTCCCATATTGCCAACTTTCCATATTACACCATTTTTTTTCTATCTTTTATTTATATATTGATTTATTTTACTCCATACGATAATACATTTGTAGACTTTTACTGATTTAATTTATCTTGTATACCCTTCGACTTCTTTGAACGGCGAGGCCACGTGAGAAGGTAAAAGGGGGAGAGACACAGAGGGAGTGGGATTCAGCTCAGGTATTGTATGGTTTATGAACCAGACAGTTAATGGCGTCGGCGCCCGCTTGTCAGACGCCAATTACGTCCGTGTGGGACTTTATTACACGATCTTAGTAGAAGTGACTTACGTTCGTGGTTTTGTAGAATTTGTGCGTGGGATTTACACACACACACACACGCATGTATGTGTGTGTGTGTGCGCGCGTGTCTGTGTATGCATATATGGACACACATGTACATGTGTGTGTGTGCGCGCGTGTTTGTGTATGCGTATATGGACACACACACACACACACAGACACACACACACACACTGATATACCATATACATATATGCACTGTATGTGCACGTATAAATAGCTATATCAATTCTTTGTGGCATTGTCTGTCTTATACACAAGTAGGGAAAGGTTCCCACGCTCACATCCAGGGCATCTTGCCTTGTTGGCCAGGGACGGCGAGAACAAGGTAAGTTGCGTTGGGGAGAACTTGTCCCAGACACCTGGATCATCCAACGGTAAACGTAGTTCGTCCTGGGATGCTCATATGTAACATACTTAGTGGTTAAACGTCATACCTCTATCAATTAGAGGAAGTTCCCGCTTTTCATGGATGTGACGCTGTTTATAAGTGTTTGGAGAAATTAGCCAGCGTCGTGCAGCTGCTCTGACTTCCCAGATAGCCACTGAAGTTTTAGGACCTATTTGAGATCCTGAAATATCTGTTGGACGTCCCACGGTGTCAGGATTATCCCACCAGCACTCCGCGTCTTCTTTGCGGTTACGACAATAAATATTTTGGTGGGGAAGAGGGCAAGGAGGCAGGAGGCCATCGTCAACATGGTCGCCCTGTGATTGAGTGAGGTGTGGGAAGTACCTGTCTCGCCCCACTGTGGGAACACTCGACTCTGCCTAAATACTTGACGGATTGACAGCTTGATAGACTGACGAACTGACACAGATTACCTGCTTTAGGATGAGGTGATAGTCTTAGGTTGATTTTAGGATCACATGTATTGACAGATATTGGTAATTATCTCCAGCAGGACATTTTTTTGTGAAATGTTCAAATAGGTATCGTATACGGGATATTAATGTGACGTCAAGCGCTAACATTACTGGTGGACAATTTCTTTGCTGCAGACTCTGATCTCTGTCCACCATCGGTGTCACAGCCTCCCGTAGTTTCATATTTTTGTCCGATTTTTCCATGTGTATGAGGTTAGATTGGGTTTCTTTACGGCAGTTTGTTTATGAACACAATCTACCTGTTCTGTTTGTTATCATTATTATCTATGGATTTACAGTTCTTCACGCATCTATGTAATTCTCACATGTTTCATTTCAAACTTGAATTACAACATATAATTTACTCGTATGTGTATGTGTTTCTCATATGTAATGTATTACCAGAAATGAATTCATTCTGAATAACTTTACCATCACAATCTACACTGAATAACGGGGTCTAAAAGTAATATTTAGACTATTTCTTCCCACGTCGGGGTTAAGAAGTAGGGAGCTGATGGGGCTATTGGATAATGTCCGAGTCCGAGGCGCAACCACGACACAGGAAGTATCGGAACTTCGCAGTTTTTTTTCACCTTCACAAAACAATACGTCAATAAGGCGACAGCCGTAAACTGTGGCTGGTGTGTGGTTATCAGTAATAAGACGGAGGAGACATTTAGGGGGAAGGGGATGACGAATACGAAGTAGAATAGCCACGGGAGGTTTGGGAAAAAGAGGAAGGGGTCGGTACGAGAACCAAACATGGAGACGCTAAAAAAGAATGCTAAAGAATATACAAAAAGCTCGAGGAGAGTATCCTATCGGTATTTCAGCATGTTTTATGATGTTTAATTTCCTCACTAACACTCATCATTTTAACAAGGGTTTGATCGACTACTGATATAATTCTACATATTTATATAATATTTACTTGATGTACGTGGAAAATACCTTTGTTCGGATTCCCATAAACAGTAACACGTTTTCAATAAAATTAATGATATATATACACGACCAAACTGTACTTAGTTATTAAAATGTCCTATGAGTCACCGAATGCCGAGATTTGCGATGTGATATCGTTTATATCCAAGACTTTTACTTTTGCATGATTATATATATTATTTATGATGTTCAACATTTTGCTTTGCAATTCGAAAATATCGAAAGTTAAACTTGTATAGCCTATTCTAAGACTCACGATGTACACTTGTTATTGAGAATATATTGCTACTATAAAATGCCTGTGCATTCAGACAATAATCATTTGCTTATATTTCATTGACTACTAATGAGGTGGAGGGAAAGGGAGAAGAGGGGAGAGGGGAGTAGTAGAAGGATGTGAGAAAGAGGAGATAGAAGAGGAAAAGGAAAAGGGAAAGTGTGTGTTTATATGTATAACATACATACACATATGAGTGTACATATACATATATGTTTATATATGTGTGTGTGTGTGTGTGTGTGTGTGTGTGTGTATGTTCAAATATAATATATGTTGTATATAAATAGTATATATATTTATATATATATATATTTATATATTAGTATGTATATGCATATATATATATACTATATATGTTATATATGTATACATATATATATATATATATATATATATGTATGTGTGTGTGTGTGTGCGCGCAATTATAGAATATGTAGTATATAAATAGTTTATATATTTATATATATATTCATATATAAGTATGTATATGCATATATATATATACACTATATATATGTATATGTGTATACACATATATATCTATATATGTATGTGTGTGTATATGTGTGTGCGTGTGTGTGTGTGTGTGTGTGTGTGCGTGTGCGTGCGTGCGTGCGTGCGTGCGTGCGTGCGTGTGTGTGTGTGTGTGTGTGCGCGCGTGTGTGTATATATGTATATATATATATGCACAGACACATGTAAAAAAGGTATAAATGAGAATTAATATCTTCACAATACAAGAGATATATATGACCGATTTCGATTATATGTTCGTCAGAAAGACATCTACATTTGTCAACATAAATATGGATCAACAAACGCATATGTTAGTATATACATATACATTTATACATATTTACACACAAATATATTTACATGCATATCATAAGTTCTGGTTTCCATGGGAGAGCGTTTTCTGGATGTACTGAATTTCGCGGTTGGAAGAACATTGGGTGCGTGCATGGGAAATGGGACATGGGTAACACTATAGGGAGGGATGCCAGGAAGCATGTGACCATATCCACGTTCAGTAGGTCAGTGGTATACGCTCTACAAGAACATACACACAATAGCAGTACCTGTGCGTCTCACATAAACATGGCCACTTAAGTATTTTGTTTTCAGGTTCGTACTCTGCGTTATTCACACAAACAGACACACACACACACACACACATAACACACAAACACACACACACACACATAACACACACAAACACACACACAACACATACAACACACACACACACACACACGCAACACACATACTCACACACACGAACAAACAAACACGCACATGTGTATGCATATATATATATATATACACACACACACATGTTTATATATTTGTATATGTAGATACACATGTATAAATATGTGTATATGTAGATTCATACATGTATATATACATATATATGTATACATATAAATATATATACAAATATATATATATAGGTATGTATGTATGTTTACACATACATATAAATGCATATACATATACATACATAATATGTGTTTATTCATGCGCTTTCACACACACACACACACACACACACACATATATATGAATGTATAGAGAGAGGGACATTCATTACAGAATGTATGCTTATCTATGTGCTTCTATACACACAAACATACGCACACGCGCATGCACACTCGCACACACTTGTTCTCTCTCTACACACACAGACACACATACAAATTTATATATATTTACCTGTATGTGTATAGATATATATAGATAGATTGGAGCCACTGCACTTGATCGTATTTTCATACTTACATATTTTTGTGATACAAATGTTATACTTTGACTTATGGAATTGTGTACTAGTCTGTATTTATTACTCAACAGCTATAATCAATAGATTTTCCCAACATATGATAAAGTATCGAACCAGGGCTAGGTTTACTTTGTTTTTGTGTGAGATTTTGGGTCATGTCTCATTGTAGAAAGGTCAAGTGTATCTGCGTTGAATAGAAATAAATGTACTACGGAGTGTGTATTATAATTGTACTGTACTTCACCCACCTCGCTGGAACCTTGAAAACTCTTTGTTTTCCTGATATATTTTGTTTTACATATATTCCTGTACAGTGTGTATGTACGTGTGATTGTATTAGTGATTATCACAAACCAGATATTTTTGATTCTGTTTCTCAGGAACTAAGGGTGATCTGATATGACATTTTAAAATCATTTTAGTTATATATTTATTTATTTATTTGAAGAAAATATATATAAATTTATCAGATTCCTAATGATCATTTGTAGCCTTTATGTACTATTAGTAGTAAATTAATCGTGACAAAAAATGGGCTGTACTTCACTCATCCAACAATGTGTGCTGATGACACAATAGTACACATGGGTATTATGAGGGATAGTAAAAAAATATTTTAAGCGAAGCAATTTACTCATATACTAGCAAATACATCTTTGTTTTGTGGCAATCCAAATGGCACAAAATAAGAATTCACATGAGACCTAAGCTATCACATTCACGTCCACGCTTATTCTATATGTCTAACTAAACTATATAATTTCATATTATAGATCATCATAAAGCTTTTACTGGGATTGTCCAATAGAAGAAATTCGGGCAAATTTAAAGTTAATACAGTTTATTTTTTAATTTTTCTTTATTTCCTTTATTTTGGAGTAATATTAAAACGGCAACAAAATTTTGGCCAATATGTTTTTGCCCGAATTTCGGCTTATTCTATAAACAATATATTCTTATATAATATAATGCAAGCTGTTACAACCACTGGATTGGCACTTGGGGAAATATATAGCGTCCGCGTAGAACAGTGCTTTTGGAGATAAATTTAGTCCGGATTTACATACATATTCTTCATTGTTAAACCGTCGCATTATTTGCAGATCTAAGACAAAATAAATATCGCTCATCTGATTTGACAAGGACAGCTAAATGGTTTAACTACGCGAAGGCTATGATCGTACACGCAGGGTATACACGAGAGTTGGGGTAATATAGTAGTTTGTGACACATCATATGTATTTTTATGTAGAAAATTCTAAAAACAAACAAAAAAGCATTTGAATCAGACTAAAAAGATTGACTATTATATTACCCATTACTCTTTTCTTCTTGGTAACCTCTGGGTAGATCATTAACATCTAACATTTTATCATGATAAGTTATGATTTATCACATTTAAAAAAATGCGAGATATCAAGAAAAAGTTTAAACCTCGTTTACGAGGGCCAACTTTGTCGAAATAGAAAAATTTACAATCAATGACATGACATCCGATGACTAATGAGTTAAAGTATTCTGCCAGTCAGTTTATGTCGGCATATTTACACATCACATACTTATGTGGCCGCTGTGCCGTAGCTATGTTGGCTGCAGGCGGAATGGGAAGAGCTGGCAGCGGGGATGTAGGGGAGGGCAATATCTGATACGGCGCATTACAATTTGGGTGTTATTAAAATGAGTGCTGCGTATTGGTAAGGTAAGGCCTTCACCAACTATAGGAGATACATAATAAATGGCTGCGGAATTCTGGATACATTGAATAATTTGGGAAGGATTGCCATGTGGGGAACGAGAAGGAGAAGGGGGGGGGGGGTCAGGGTAGGAGAGGGGGAATGTAGGCGGTAGCGAGTAACATAGGATAAAGATGTAGGGGCCGGCAGGGGCAAGGGGGAGAAGTCTGTTGAAATTTCTGCCTGACGAAACTTGCGTAAAATATTATCTAAGTAGAATTGATTCAATGGCAGAACAAACTGTTTGAACATCAGGGCCATAGTTAACAAATAATAAAATAATGATGATGACTATTTGATTTAGAGATTTTCGCATATAAGATTTTTAAAAAGGTATTACGACACAAACGAGAGAATAAATGAATTTTCTTCTTGACATGTGAGAGAGATGAAAGAGAAGACTGGAAGCGTCAGCACAGCCTAAGAGAAGACTTGAGAAGCGTCTTCGTGATTTCGCCGCGAAGGAGAGAGACTCACTTTGAGAAGCTGCAACGAGTCTCTTATGGGGAAACATTAATAGTGGAGAGAAGAACACTTGGCTCACAGCTCATTTTACAAAAAAAAAAAATTCCATTAAAGATACGGATAACTTCTGTCGAAAAAATGTTGTTTTTGGAGCTGGGAGAAGGCTTGTAGACGTGGGTGGAGGAGCTACAAGAAGATCAGTGGAACTCGATGGTGAGAGATCCACATTACCAGAGCTTGTAAGCCAGTGTCGCGTAGTTGTAGTTCTTTAGTTCCTGGAATACGAAGAAGAAAGAATACCAAATTAGAACTCCAGTGATCATCCATACCGGGTCATGTTAGTGGTGTTTTTTTTATGAATTACAAAGAGTAATATTGTCAACACATCATCGCATCAAAGCGCCATTTGCTAAATCAAAGCAGCGCATAACCAAGCATCAGCCATGCCCGAAGCACTCTAATAATTCAGAAGCACGGAAGCTAGAGAAAGGAAATTATGTTTACCTTCATCTAGTTATTAGTGCTTCATGACATTCCATACACCTGCAAGGAGAGACTACTATGAGAAAATATGGTGAAGCTACAAAAGGGTTCAGGTCACAGATAATGGTGACGTCACAGCATGGCCGTGACGTCACCCCTACCGATGTCATCACTAAGGTGAAGTCTCTCCTACTCGCTCCAACACTGAGACTGCTGAGCCTAGAGACAGGTGCAACTATTATAATAATGTTTTACAAGGACTGGAGTGTTGAAGCTCTGCAGAAACATTTTCTTATTAATCCTGGCAGTTACTAATATGGTCATGAGAACTTATGACTAATAAATACTAACAAGGAAATGGTCTAACTTAAAAGAGATTAATAAATGTGACTTAATCAAATAAAACAAACATGCAATATATTTTACATTAAATAATCTTATATATTAATACGCACATACCTATACACGTGCGTATATGCATCCACCCACATACGCACACATACACACGCACACAAACAAACAGGCACGCACGTACGCGCGCACACACACACAAACACGGGCGCACGCACACACACACACACACACACACACACACACACACGGGCGCACGCACGCACACACACGCACATACACATACACACACAGACAAACACACACACTCAAAACACGCATGCACACAAAACACGCATACACACATAGCATATACACAACACACACAACATAAATGATATACAGAAACACATGTATATATGTATACATATCATATATATGTATGCATATGCATATACATATACACATCTGTCCACATATATCTATATACACATAAGCATTAAGATATGAACACACACACATACATACATACATACATACATACATACATACATACATACATACATACATACATACATACATACATACACACACACACACATATACATACATACACACCCATACACACACATACACATACGCACAAACACACACACACACAAGAGGGTGTGTGTTTAACATGTAAATTTAAATGTACATACATGAATACATATGAATTAAAACTATATTATGCCATATCTATCTATCTACATATATATGTAAATGCGTACATATATATGTGTGTGTGTTTGTGTATGTGTGTATGTATGTATGCATATATATAAATATAAATATAAATACATATACATATACATATATAAATGTACATACACACATATGTATTAATGTTTATTCGTGTAAATATAGATGTGTATGTGCATAAATAAAACACTCACACACACACACACACACACACACACACACACACACGCACATACACACACACATTTATATATATATATATTATATGTATATGGATATCAATATATATGCATATGGATATCAATATATATGTATATACATTACTTATATATGTTTATATATAATATAGATATACATATATTTATATGTACACACATACACATGTATATATGATGTATATATACATACATATGTATATGCGCGCGCGCGTCTCTCTCTCTCTATATATATATCTTTATATATACTTATAAATACACACATGCACATACAAACTTTTGTAGATATGCATGTATACACTTATTTAATATATTATATATATGTACTCATACACAGTTATATGTGTATACATATATTCATTTATATGCACGCACACAAACACATACAAAACACACACATAACACACTAACATATATGTGTATGTATATATTTGTATGTATATAATCATACCTTATATATTACATATGTATTTGTATATATGTATACATGTATATATATTCATGTATACATGCATATTCGCTAAAAAAGTATCTTTACTTGGTAATAGAGGAAACTGAAACGATTGGTAGTTGTCCCGGAAAGGTTGTTATTCGCCGTTTTCAAAGCTCGAAACAGATGAAGCTTCATGGATTCGGAAAAGATATGTTTGAGGCCTCGTACCATGGCAATATTCGCAATCGAGATCTTACAGACCATTTGTACTGTCATAAATGTGCAGTAGTGTGAGGGACTATGAAGAATCGAAAACTCAAAATTAGGTATATTGAAGCCAACCGTGTCCCTGTGAATCCAGCGACACCTAGAAACCGGATCCACCTGAGACAAGGCCAGAAGTAGGCCCCCTGGATGCACAACGGAGGAAGATCAAGTAAATGTCATTCAAAACCATAAATCAATGTGCTCTAAGAAAGACAAGTAGGAATCTTGCATTGAAGTGCATGAATGCCATGAGCTAAAACCATTGGAAGCGTGGTTTCGGCAACACCCCGATATTACACTGTGTCTCAATCCCAAACTGAAAATGTTTTGGTATCTATGGGTAGAGACTTCCCCCAATATCATACCCGCAATCGTCATCTTGTCGTTGTAGAAATCAATTGCATATCGGAGCAATTGCGCTTTGCAGATGGAAGAGATTTAACGGGTTCTAATGTGGCATGACTTGCCAGCGTTCGCCTAGCTGGCAGCGCTGACAAGATATATTAAAAGGATTAGACATTTCCGAATCTTTTACTTTTCCTCTTCAATTTGCCTGAATTGTAGACATCACTATTGCCATTAAATATATATATGACTTAAGTTACTTGGATCATACATAATATGTGAGCAGGGATACCAATATCAAGTCGAGCTCACAGCACTTTTCTACCGTTTTCATTGTCGTACCATATTGTTAAGTCAGAAAGAGTAAAGATACTTTTTAAAGAAGTGTACATAACACACACACACACACACACACATACACATATATATATATACACATATATACACACACACATACATATACACACACATATACACATACATATACAATATATATCATATAAATAAATGTATAATATAGATAAATATAAATGTATATATATTTTATATATATATTTATATATTTATATACATGAATACACACTCACACACATGCACACACTCATATTTGTATATTTTTATATTCATACATGCATACATGTATGCATATAAATGCACATACACTGCGTTTACAACTTGTGCTTTAATGAAATTATAAATCTATACAATGAACAAATATAACGTTGATAAAAGAATTTAGAGGTTAATTTCTTCCGTCGTAGCTTAATATTACTTGAAATCTAGACTTTCATATTAACTTTTATCTGATTTCAACTGATAAATTGTCCCGCACTATACCTTGTCTAGCTTCCCTTAAAGCTTCCTTTAAGGGAAGGCCTAACGGCTTTCCACCCACGAAATATACATGTGCTTGTGCTCCACGCACACTTACATATATATGTATGTGCATGCGTGTATACATATAAGTATATATCTATATAAACACGTATATTTATGTATGTATATATTAATTTATATATGTATACATAATATAATTGTATATTTATATATATAGATACATATAAACATATACTTGTTATGTATATGTATATATTTGTAAACGCGCGCGCGCGCATACACACACACACACACACATATATATATGTAAATATAGATATATACACATACATGTATATTCACACACGCAAAAACACCCGCACACGCACACATATAGATATGTATATATACATAAGTGCATAAACATATGCATTCATGCATATATGTATACATATATATGCAAACACACACACACACACACACATATGTGTGTGTGTGTACTTAAACATATGATCACATTCGTGTATGTGTATATATAAACGCATGCAGAAAACATATATCTGTGTGTGTTTGTGTTTGTGCGCGTATGCGTTTGTTTATGCACACACATACATATATATACATATATATATGCATATGTATATATATATATCCATATGCATATATATATATATGCATACATATCTATATGCATATATATATATATATTTATATATATATGCATATATATACACATGCATATGTATATGCATATATATATATATGTATATACAGTATGCATGTATATATACATATACATCTACACTCAGGTTATGTAATGACTCTAAATCTCTGTTGTCTTCCCTTTCGCACTTCTGAATGGCTTCCCACTATCTTCCCTCATCAAATCCTTACTATAACCCTCTAAAACGGCTTGGTTTTGGTCGTCTCACCTGCAAGCTGGAGCGGACCCTGAAAACGTCATAGTGGCACTTTGCGTGGTCTTCGTGCGAGCGTTCGTGGATGAGGAGGTTGTAGCTTTTGCGGAACACCCTCTGGCAGTAGCGGCACACGAAGGAGTTCTCGGTGCCGGACTTCCTGCCCTCACACAGCACTTGGGACTTGCCGTTTTCCCAGTCCCCTTCTGGCATCTTGATGGCGTGCTGCAATAGATACAAAAAATTGGGTGTTTAGTGAAATGAGAGAAAAAAAAAGGAAAAAACGAAAGATGCAATGTTATTTCTAAAGGGGGGAAAGACGATGCTTATATATACATATATACATACATATACACACATATATACATATGCATACATATATGTGTATATATGTAAACACACACACACATACACACGCACACACACGCACGCACGCACACGAACACACACAAACATACAGACACATTCCTATTCTATTGAATAATATTCCTTGATTTACATGTCTATATTCGCTAAAGTAATCCACTTCACCGACACTTTATGTAATTTGTCTTGTCCCGTCTACATGACAAGAGCTTCTGCGGCTAGGCCTACCGGAGTTTCTATCGGGGTAATCAGAGCTGAGGCCCACATCCCACGTAATGCCACTGGTATTTCCAGCTTGAGATTTCGGAAATCAACAGGTGCTGGCCAACAGTTGTGTGGATGGGGACAAAGATTAACTTTAGAGGGGCTGTAAATGCATGAGTTGTCACTATTCGTAAAGGTTTATGTTATTCAGTATTTCATAACTTCATGTATTAAGGCTGGTTTTAGCCCAGAAGTTGGTGCATCAACAAACACAGCACCCAAGCAAACGTACCATAGTCCTAATCATCACCATCAAGATAAGAGGCCGGCGGTTTATGCTAAACTTTGTAACTTTATCTGCGTTACACGAGCCTCCCGCCCCCGGCACACAAACACAGAGACGCGGCATGCCCAAGGTTTAGCGTGATCCCCCTCGTGTCCGGAACAATTACGCGACCGCCGACCACCAGCCTGCCAATAATCGATCCAGACTAGAACATTCCGACACTGCGTTATCAGTCCGTCAAACCACGAGCCCACGATGGCTATCGGGAGTCCCATCGTCCGACATCAGTGGTCGTGTCCTGTCGGCACGAGGGCTGGCCGCTGAAGAAATGGCAGCAAGAGAGATTGGAAAGAGCAAGTGGATTGCTGAAGTTTGGATTCGTGGAGAGTTTGAAGGTGGGGATTGGAAGGAGGGAAAGTTTCGGAATATGCTTTTGACCTGATATATCTAAGGACAAAGAGAGAACTGCGAAGGGGAAATGCAAATACGGAAAGGAAGGCGGCAAAATTCAGAGCGAGAGGATGTTCACGGAAGGCTTCCTCATTCTCGTCTTCCTTTCTCCTCCGAGCCTTGTTATCTTGGCATCTCCGCGACCTCGACGCGACCCTCCCCTTTGGGAAGCGGACGAGACCGGCCCCTACGTCATTAATACGTGCTGACGTGACAGATACCGCGAAGGAATCCTCGCTATGGTTCCTCCTGCTGTGCCTCCGACGGCGCTGGGTGTGGGGGGTCGAAGGGGGGGAGGGTGGAGAAAGAGGGGAGACTGAGTGGCCTCGTCTACCTGACCCACGCTTGTCAACCGTATGCCAAGGCTCTTAGGTCAATTTCTTTAGAGAGAGTAAATAAGTCAGTGTGTGTTTATGTGTGTGTGTATGTTATATTGGTAGTCGACGTTTTTCATCAGTAATATATAGAGAACTCACCCTAATTGGCATGTTCAAATATAAAAAGTAATTGACTATGCTATGTGTAATAAACTTGAAGTGCCATTTAGAATTAAGCACCTATATCAAAATGCCACACCCCCTCATATGATAACATATGTGATTATTCGTATCCAGTGAATAGGGTCATGAATAATTAATCTATATGTGTTGCACAGATACTGCCTTCTTTACTTATTCTACCTTGAGAGAAATCATGAGGTACACAACAAAGGGAAAAATGTTTAACCTTCGTTTGTATTTGCTCCCACTCGTTTGCTTGCACGCACGGACATAAACATGCAAACGCACACCTACAGCTACACACATAAGTGAAATTGTATCCGCAAAATATGAAATAAATAATTATTGAGAAAAATATAATTTGAAAGAAGTGATAAACAAAGAAACACGTTCTATGAATCCAATATGTTAGTACAGCCGGGAGCCCCGTCATGACCAGAAGCAGCGATCTAACTGGCCTCAATCTGAGCAGGTTTGTTAGGCGACCGATCATCTCCTTGTCCTCCATACAGTTACTCCGGTTTATAAAAGGTATAAAGTTTACAAAGGCAGCGTTGTTCGTCCGACTTCTCCCAGGAGGACACGCTCTTTAACGCAATCACCACTCATCTCCCCGCCTTTAGAAAGTAAGATTGAATATGCAACCAATAAACCAAACACCCGGAATGAAAACGCAATTAGAATTTCAAGTGGATGGTCTCGGGGCGTCGAGCTGGCAGGACGCGCTGACGGAGGTGGGTTGCGTGAGGGCAGCAGGTAGCGGCCCGGCAGGGGGGCTCTCGAATCTAATTGATGAAGTCTATCTTCTTATTACGGCCCGTCCATCACCATCAGTTCGGGCCCAGCAACGTTCCGGTGGCGCCGTGGGTCGCTCTCAACCAGACTCTAAATGGCGACCTTCAGAGCTTCCAGTGGTGGGACTCGAGGAGAGGAACAAAGCTGTCAGCCGCTCCCAGGAGGCGTGCGCGACGGGGGTTGGTGAAGGAAGGGGGGGGGGGGCTGTAGGTCTTTGATGTGAGTTTGTATTATTGCTGATATTTTTGTGGTTGTTCCATGGTATTCTATGATAAGGGAAGATACTCGCAATGTTTTACTAGTACAGACAGTGTGGATTGAAAGTATTATAACTATTAAGAAACTTTTGAGAGAAAAAAAAAAAAAAAAAAAAAATCGGACGTAAAAATCAAATAATGAATGGACTTAGCTCTATACCTATGACATGTTTATTAGTCCAGTTATTCATTATTATTTGTTGGCCCTCTTTAAATTGCTCTTCCAGATTTCATTATCGTTCCAAACCATCAGAACATGCAGACCGTGACAGCCGCAGCCCCGCCAAGGACGAACCCGGAGCTGTGACGTCACAAATTTAAGTCGTGACACCGAAGCCTGACCAACTCTTCTTTCCCGGCGAACCACTTTACCCTTGCGCCCTTGCCCAGAGGTGTTCCTTAAGAAGATGATGATTAATTGAGATAATGTAGAACGAAAATGATTAATTGGTCGGGAGAAGGTAAAATGAAAGTGATTGATCGAGAAGGAAAGATAACGTTACAGAGAAACAGGGTTGACGATCTGCGTCGGCCACATATTGTCTTCGCGAACTTGTGATTACTTTGCCAAAATGTGATAATAGGAGCATTAATCATGGATCAGATTTATATGTTAATTTCAAGAAATAACGAGAGAGAGAGAGAGAGAGAGAGAGAGAGAGAGAGAGAGAGAGAGAGAGAGAGAGAGAGAGAGAGAGAGAGAGAAAGAAAGACCGAAACAAAGGAAAAATGTTTTGCGTGGTTTTATAGGTGGGCTGCGGGACACACGTTCGCGCCAGGTATCCTAGGTGTTGCTGGGAGCGGTGCTGACCTCTGGCTGCAGCGTGCGTAGTTGAGTTGCATTGCCAACCGTGTACTGAGGCGCGTCCCGCGGCGGGAGATCTCCAGGACAAATATAGTGTTGAGTTGATTTTATGACGAAGCCGTCGATTTACTTTGCTTTAATCGCCGAAAGTTTTTGATGTGTTCCATGATATACCTTTTATCCTAGAATGAATTTTGTAATGCAAAAGAGCACGAATTCTATTCAATGAATTGTTTAACATAAGTGAATGCCTCACGGTAAGTCCTTAGCGAGGAAGGCGCGGCATGAGCGCACGTGTGGGCCAGCGGTGAGGCGCGCGGCCGCCAACCCGACTCCGGCACTGATGACATAATTGTGGGTGTAGGAGCGAAGGTGGGCGGCCGCACCATCGCCAGGCCTACATAATTGCTACCTCACACGACCGCGCTATAATTACATTAATTGAAACGAGTTAGATCTTGTGAGTGTAAGTGATGTGATGGGGTCAGGGGTGACCGTTGTAAAAGCGCGAGCAAGAAACCTCATTTTACTCTTCCCCTAAGGAAGTGTCTTGTGTATTCTTTTAACTCGTGCTCACGCCCTGATCACCGATCTCTGGACGCCGACCTGCTTCATGTATGAAGGTATTTCCCGGCAGCAGGCATGAGTAAGAAGAATAACACAATTGAGGATCACGCAAGGGTCTTCGGTGTCAAGGGTCTTCAAGGAAATGCCCAGTGACTACTCCATTCGCCTTTTCCCCAACATGACCATCCCCATCTACCCCCTCCTCCATCCCTCCCCCCATGCCTCCGTGGGAGGACACATTCGGGAAACTAATTAAGTACCTCGTGACTGAGAAGATAGTCATCTCTCTTTTCGTAGGAAGACTATTCTTTTTGTTCATATTTTCTTTTCGGCCTTCTAGAACCCCATAATATAACTGGAATTACAAATCATGAACTTAATATTTATATAGTTTACAGCCATGTCCAAACATAATATATGTCAGCTATGATCTGCATATTATCGTGGAATAAGAAAATCAATGTAAACTGATCTTGAGAATCAACATTATCATTTAAGGGGAACAAAAACATGTAAGAAACAAACGCAACGCCATCTAGCGGAACATGCGTGAGGCTTCTCCAGGAGGACGCGCATCATGGTGGTCTGGTCTGTACTTTATCAACTTACAACAAACATTAATTACGTTAATTGAATCATGCTGGGTTTAGCATACCTTCAACAGGACGCTCCATCCTCATTTCTTTTTCTTTCCCTGATAAAAAAGACAATTATCCCCTGCTATAAAATTGTTGTAAGTGTTTTATGTATTGGAAGATAAGCTATTTACTGAGGACATATACTGTATGATCCAGTATTTCATGATGACTTATTGTATTAATCATGAAACTCAATTGAGTCTTCAAAACTGATTTCATTTGGTACCTCGTAACTGTTATCATACAGATCCAAACAAAGTGCAAATCCTGGAGGTGAATCTATCGTCAAAAGGAATACATACTATATTGGGAGCTCACAGGGACATGTAAATCTGGACCGCCCGAGGAGGAAAACATCCAAAGAGCCAGCATCCTCGCAAGGGCAGGGACGTGCACAAGGCTTGGGATAAATTATCACAATTATTCACGACTGAGTAACACAATTCAAGACTTTACATGATAAATTGGGAACATTATTCACTTTTCGTGAAGCCACCGGTGTTCTGCTGACTCTTTCATTCATAGTTTATTCACTGGTAAATGATATTTAATTCTAGCTAATATTGTGTTTTGTATAGGTTTGATTAAGTCCCTAATAACGAGGTGAAAAGAAAATGCATGGCTAATGAATGTATCCCACGTTAGAAAAAAAAACTTGCGTCGGAATGTCAAAATATCAATCTGTATTAAGGTAAATCATATTCCTTGCCATAGCTTTTTTGGGGTCTAGCATGCTACTCTGGGGTATACTACTGCGGTATCAGGAGGCAGGAAATCATAAATTTTCTTAACGAAAACGATGTTCAGATTTTGCCATTACACTTTTACTTATCAGGTATCTGTCATGACAGACATATTTAGCATTTCATTTGATATGGAAATAGATACAACTATTGCTTTATCTTTTTCATATTACAAATACTAAGTTTACATTTCCTGCAGTTACGATTTTACCTGACATTGATACCCGTAAAGTATTGCAACACTGCATCATATTAACCTATCGTTTCTACTACCACAGATCTCTAATTCACTCCTACCACTCCGCAGCAGGTTGTCAGTATCCAGTCCGCATGATTACAGAAGCACATCTGTAGCAAGCTACTAAATAGCGTCCCCCTCGGTATTATGCTAATGGGTAATTCATTATCATACATATCAATAATTACCCGGGGTGATTGATATCCGTTTAAATTCTGTGTCTCGAGTGGTTCGATTCCAGGTGGCTCCCTAGCTTGCCTCCCCGCCACAGGTGTCGGCTTGGAGGAAGGGCCGCTGGGGATGCTGCTTAATTGGTATGCTTCACTTACGAACGTGACAGCTCGCAACACTGATCTACGCACTCAGAACTCGGTAGGAGGATGAGAGGTTGGCGATTCACGGATATTAATCAAGACAAGCTTTGAGATTTATAGGGTGGTTGAATTTTATTACGAATTGCACGGTTATTAAAGGATTCTGAATAACATTTATTACCTGTTCAAGTGGTTGATAAGTAGCACTGAGTGGGATACTTTAATTTTGAAAATTGGGTAATGCGGCCATGGCTTTTTGGAATTACTTGTATATCATAGAAAACCGGCAAGCTTTTGGTTAGCTCGAAATATTTCGCTTGGTAATATGTATATTTCCTTTTACTGCCGGAACCCGAATTTGCATAAATTTTCATAGCCGCAATGTACATGACAGGGAATATCATTTCCTGGTCACACCTGCACCACCCACAACTTTACCTCCCCTACTAACACCTGCAAAGCCTCTAACACGAGTGCATATTTACTGCTTATACACTGATCATTGCATGCTACTAACATCAATGTCTGTCTATACAAAATTAATTTGTTCATATTCTAAATAATACATATTTTACAAATATAATAGTCAAAATACATATGTATATATATATCTATATACCGAGCTACACTCGCGCGCGTTCACACACATATATATGTATATATATACATATATAGATATATACATCATATATATTACACACATATACGTACATATACACGCATATATACATGTACATATGTGCACACTTATATTATACATATGTATATGATTTAGATATACATATATCTATCTATCTATATGTACATATGTGCACGCGCGCGTATGTTTCTCATTTTATATAAGTATATACATTTGCATATATACATAGATGTGTATATGTATGTATATATAAGTATTTATAAGTATATGTATACATATACATACATATATGCATGTTTACATACACACACGCACTTCACTGGCAATTTCAGTATCTATACCGTGTTCTGAGTTCACAAAAAAAAAAAAAAAAAAAAAAAAATACATACCCTTAAAGTACAAGTGAGCGCTGAACTGATATGATAATTCGCCAGTAATCATCATTACAGTTTTGCCAACCAGTCTTTCATATATATATATGTGTATATATGTATATACATATAGCTGTATATATATGAGTGTGTTTGCGTGTACCTATGTATGTATATATGAATATATATATATATATATATATATATATTTATGTGTATATATCAATCTATATTTTATATATGTGCATACAAGCCTACTGATATCTAAATCTATCTATCTGTTTATGTTTATATATTCATTTGTATATATATATACCCATTATATATATGTATATATATAAATATATATGTTTATACACACACACACATATATATATATATATATATATTTCGTATACATATGTATATATTGTAGTACATATACATACATATATATATGCATATATATTCGTGTGTTTATGCGTGCGTGTATGTGTTTTCCAAATCGATAATATCACCATAAAATGTCCATACGTACAAGTGAAGGCCATAAAGTGTGGTCATAATTCACGAAAGATTTATATTGACGAAAAAATATATTGACCCGTCTTCGGCCAAACCATGGAATTATAGATTTTAGTTTTTAATGCCAGAAGAGTTGTGCTAATGCCTCCTCAGTATCATTACATCGCCGCACTGAAGCCACAGCCATGAAATCGTGGGATGCGCGACACGAGTTCGGAGCAGCAGTAAACATCCGGGCCCCTTCATGGCTGAGTTTGTTCCTAGCAAATATAACCCTGGGACGTCACTTTCCTTCCAGACCCAACACGTTTCTATCACCTTTCGTTTTCTCTCGAGTCAACTTCAGTCTTGGGATCTCTGTGAAAGTTCCCGGAAGAGTCACACTTGACGTATATTTATATGGAAAAGTTGAACTTCCTCTATGTATTCTGTATTCTATATCGTCATGAAAGCGGAAATTAGTTTGGGTTTGAAGATCTTCGATGAAAACAAATGTAATGGTAGTGTTCATTGTATGAATAGGTAATTTACCTAAAATTTACCGAGGTGGATCAATAGACGATGTAGCGTGTTCAGGTACGTAACAGAAGGTTTACATACTAGGAACTATTCTACTCACACTGCACTTGCGTATCAACTCTGAGCGAATTCATCTTGGTCTGCAAAATATACGGAAACAAACAAACACACACACACACACACACACACACACACACACACACACACACACACACACACACACACACACCGCATGCCAAGTTCCCTGATGCAAATGTCTTGTGGATGGACTGTGTTCACCGTCACACAGACTAATGCTCACGTCACATTCAAATGTAATTGATGACAAATGAAAGTGAGTGGCCTACGTCACGGACCCAGATACACACACAATGGTTCTTAGATCCTGCCGGCATCACGACCTCCTGAGGGGCTCCTGCAGGCGCCGAAGGGGTTGCATGTGTTGCCAAATGGTTTGAATTTGGTGAGACCACTGATTAATGATAGGGCGTGAATGGGGAGAGCGAGGAAGATGACATAGAAGCGAAGGCTAATGGAGGAAGGGAAAGAAATAACATGAGAAGGCGAAAGCTGAAAACTAGCGAAATGAGTGTAAGTTGCTAAAAATATAAATACATATTGAGTAACAGGGAGAGGTGCTGATGGCGTTTATTGTTTGTTTTATCTGTTTACATGTTTCACCGGCATTCTCCCTCTCTACTAACCCTTTATAGCATATCAAATAATCTGCGACAACATAAAATCACAGAGTATAAGGATTCCGAGGACTGACACAATAAACAACGATGTAAAAAGAAAAAGACATAACCCGCTTTTTGGTTACGGTAACTCTGCACAAGTGCTATTGAAGAGTCTCCACACCTGCGGTCTCGGGCCACCTGTATCATCCGTTCAAGCGATCGCGTGTTGTTGATCCTCTATTACGTTAGCATTGTTACTCCGTGGTCATGATTATAATCATTTTCTTTTCCGATATGTGGGAAGTCAGATGCATGTATCGATAGTAGCTGTTAGGTTACAGATTAATCGCCGAAATGAGATTTAGATAATGTTTATTGTGTCGGAAACACTGGTTGAGCGCCTGACAATAATTACCGTATTCGTAACTATCAAAATAATGTAATCTTTCTTTTAGGATTACGGTTCCTAATTCGAATGTGTGTTCATAAAACATTTACGTTAATGATACATAATAGAGCTACTAATGTAATTTCAGTATCATCTTTAATATAATGATGATAATGATAAACTTCAGTAATAACGCTATATAGTAAAATTTATTGCAGTTGATAAAACAATAACAAGGTATCTCCCTAATTATGATATATTGAAATGTTGATATTGCATTAACAACGAGATATAAACAATAACAGTTCTAAGAACCTTTCATCGAAATAGAGGACAGTATCCCATATTAAATAATTCAGAATAGTCATTGAAAAAAATACTCGCGGATAATAATTACTGTATTTACACCTGCTGATAACCCTAATGACTTCCCTCGCCCTTTCTATTCCCAACTCAGGTAAATACAGGGGGAGAAAGGGAGGGGAGGGGCGAGGCGGGCCATGGGAAAAGAGGAGGGACGGAAAAGCAGAGAAGAACAGGAGGCCGAGAGGGAGGTAGTGGGAGGGAGGTGGTACCGTTGGGTGTAGTTTACATTTGTTTACACTATAAGTACTCTTTCTCCTTGATCCGTTGTTTGAGTGTACTTAGTAACAGAACTATAATTTGATAACTTAGTTGATGTCACATTAGTCCACGATCCTGACACCGACATACGAACAATCAGTCTACAATTGCTGTTGTGTGACAAAATTGACATATGCATCGGGGGAATAACCCTACAGATGTAAGTCGAATAAATACCTGAATAAAATGCCTAATAGCAATTGTAATGTAACGTATAAATATATCTATAACCCGTCCCCACTGGTGCTAGATTGAGATATGACCAAATGTAAATGTAAACAAAAGAAAAGTAACACGGTCTAATATGGAGGTAAATTTCAGAGTAGAGTACGAAAGAGGGAAAGTTATATATAGCTTAGAGTGACATGGGTAAAGGTATGGTAGAGACATAGTAGAGTGTGTTACGATGGAGCTTGGGTAGAGGGACACAGCTCTGGCCACAATACCTTCATAAGTCACCCTCGGAGGCTGTAGTGGCGTATACCACGCGCACGAACCTCGGGGGTGATATCATTAATGATTTTGGGCTGATGCATTGCTTGAAATTATCGGGCAAGATCTTGGAGAGGTGAAAGGCCAGAGTTTGGGACTTGTGGGAAGGACAGTGCAGCTCGCCGGCAACCACAGTGATTAACGTATATACAAAATATGCAGCAGCACAGGTATGCCAGAGATACAGACGCTTTAGAAGCTCTGATGCGGGGAATCACGAAATCATGAAATAAATAGGGAAAACAGTGATGGCGTTGAGGATAATTTTTATCTACAGGATCCTCCGCGCAAGATGGGCGTAAGAGCCGCTCATCACAATGCACGGGCGGTACGTGTGCGCGTCTCAATTCGTCATGGACTCTTACCAAACGCCTCGTACACGCTGAGCGAAGGATCGGATATTTCTCCCTTATCTCGAGCCTTCTTAACTTCTCGGGGTCAGGGCCTCCAGAGCTCCTTGTGAGAACCATCCACGCAGAGGAGGCATGAAATGATGACATATAGAGAAAGAATGAGAGAGAAGACGCGTAAAGAAAGATTAGAGAGAAAAAATAGAGTGCTTACGACAGAGGATCGCTGGCTAGATACTATCGACGGTTTCGTACGCGACGGCGAGTGTGGGCCGCGAGAGTTGTTCTCCGCCGGTACGATAATTTGTTTTACGTTGTTATCAGAAGAGTTTAGTTAACACCCTGAGTCTCTGGAGCGACGTCCTTGAGCCCCGACACCTCTTACAAGATCCCCTTGTGCCCAGACTCGTGCAGAAATAAAAGGCAGAAGGTGTATATCAACTCTTCCTTTGTGGTATGGGGGTGCAGACTAAGGAGTGATAAGATAAAGGGATTCGAAATTCCATGTAAAACTGCCCGGGTCACTTGTAGCGCCGGCTGGAGAACAAAGCGGCAAATCCTCGGGCATTGTCAACTTATCAACATCCGCCAGGCCCACCGCCATGGTCTCTCCCCACCCCGCTCACAGCACCGCGGGAGACTGGAAAGGACGCGTTATCAAGTGCAACTTCCCCGTCGACGGACTGCGCAATGGAAGGGCTTGTTTGAATCTCCGAGGGGGATACTAAGCCCCCGGGGGAGTTCCAGGTACATTGTGGTTCACAATATCCATGGCGACGTGGCGGGAACCTGCCCAAAGATACTGAAAGGCGCCGCACCCAGGGTTATCGGCGAGGGTTTTATTGAATGTTTATTTCTCACGTGTTAACCTTAACCACACGCTGCATGCTTTACCACATTAGACATTTTAATCATGACTGAAGCTTGATGGTCATGCTGGTAAATTATAATTGTCTGTATGCTGAAATGCAGAGTTTTAAAGATTATATCGTAAATGGCACCTATAAGCCTGGCAGGTGAATAGAGCTGATGGGGCTAGACTTTTAAACTCCATGGGTGAGCTTGAGACACAGCATCCATGTGTCAGTGCTTCCCACGGGTGAATTGTGTTTTATTTTTTTCTTGGCTTCGTATTGCTTACAGCTGACCTTCCGGTTAACCGTGGTTGATCACATTACCAACAACAAGCAATGTATAAGGTGAAAGTTAGATAAACGCAAGCTGTATGAAGGCTTTGTTTAGACATCCAGTATGGCTTTGCAAATATTTTTTTTATCACTAAGCTATGCCTGAAGAAGCTTCAGACAACCTTTCATCCCTAGGCTGTATAATAAGCAAAACAGTTTTCTGTGTATTAGTAATGAATAAACCAACTTCGATATAACTTAGAACAAAGGAATTTGTTAGCTAAAGTGTCATTGTATTTCAAATCTGCGTTTAGCCTATCTTTACATGTCTTCCCATATTTTATGTTACTCTTAATTTTCCCTAGAATATTGATAGAATGAACGACGAAGTATAACCAGAACATGTGATGTATTATAAGTGGTGAAAAGATGACTAGGAAGATTTTGCAGTTATTGCGCTACCGTGGCTTATATGTCTGTACCACTGTGTCTACAGCTGCACAATCCCTAACGGTCACAGGAACACTTGCTATCGTCCCATCTATTTTAACCCCGATATCTAGAAAAAAAAACTAGATATCTGAACTGTTTTCTCTTATATATGAACCTGTTAAAATGCAAAATTAACTAACGAATCCCAAGAAACTCCATATTAAAAGAGTGAACATTAATTTCAGTATTGTTATCAGTAACACCAGTGCTCTGGCTGGGAACTGAATCAGATGGCAGTGAACTGAACCCCGGCACACCTGCACCTGTCAGGGGTGACTTACTGTTTATATTGCTGACTACGGCAACAGCTTCGTAGTATAGAGTATTAGGAAAGACACTAACACATTTGACCAGTGTTTGAAAAACTCGAACAACAGAACGATACATCTGAAGCTAGCTATAATAGCATCAGCACCAGACAGTGCAAGGATAGCAGTGTCATCCAGAACTACTAGCTATGACACAAGCAACGCATGGTAGTGACGGAGGGCGTGCATGGGTTAGACATAGGTACACGCGCTAGCCATCCATCAGCCTTTCTGAACGTTACCGCCCATACATCACGTGTGCTCCGACACACGCCCACGTGCCTCACCACGAGCTCACACGCCGCTCGACAGGCGGCCACATCGGTACACTGTCACATGGGCGCGGCGCGGGCGGAACCGCCAATGATGGGCGCTCACCACGACGCCAACACTGCCTAGACATGGCCCTCCCCAACCCCCCTTACTGGCACTCACTTGTTTCGGTGATTGAAGAAAACAGTGTTTGGATGTTGATTGCTGCAGTTTTGCTTGTAATGCAGTCCTTGCAGCGTCTTGGATGCACTGGCGTGGGGATGGTGCGTGGTAGCGGAGAATTCACAGTATAATGTATGTACAAGGGACAACGGAGACACTGCGCCCCACCTCCTCATGACTCCGCCCTCCGGCGGATACAGCCGCGGCTATTGGCTACGAAAGTGCACTCGCCCCGCCCAGCGCAACCTGCACGCGTCTTGATTGGTTTGAGTCAATGACGTCGCCAAACAGTAGCCACTATTGGTAGCTCATTGAGCAATCATCGTCATAGTGCTGTAATGCATCTCATGATAGGTGGGCCTTATCTGTAGCCCCCCGTGTCACCACAAGAAGTAAACATGAACACCAATACCAACACGTCCGCCTCAGGACAAACCCCGCTCCTAGGATTCCTCTCTCCAACCTTGGTGGTCCCACGCCGTCGCTGCCTGCACACCACCCACCATCACCTGAGGGGGAGCTGTATGGCAAGATACTGAAGAGGTACACCAGTTACCCGTCATGAGGTGAAGGTGCTCACTTGCTGAAAGATCAGACTTGAGTCACGAAGGTATATACAATATAGTGTCTCTTTTTTCGAATCGCAAACGGACACTCTTGCGCGCAGTCACCCGCATTTAAGTGGGATAATAAAGTCCATATCAATATCTTCCTTATAACATTTTGGCACAAGAGACTTTGGTCACGATTGTTCAAGGTCATGCAATTTTTCGTGTCTACATCTCAAGAGTAATCATATCTGGAGACAAAAACTAATTTCTGCTATATATGTTAACAGAGAAACTATTGCTGGTCACACACACACACACACACACACACACTCGCACACACGCACACACGCACACACGCACACACACACACACACACACACACACACACACACACACACACACACACACACACACTCGCACACACGCACACACGCACACACACACACACACATATACACACACACACACACACACACTAATGAATGAACACATACATGCACAAACACACACACACACACACACGGATATATGCACATGCATACACACGCGCGCGCGCAAATACACACGCACGCACACAAACACACACGCACGCGTGCGCATACACGCAGAAACGCACACGTCTACACATATATTCACATATACAAATACACATATATACAGAAATACATATATATACATATATACATTTATATATTTATAAATATGCACACACACACACACACACACACACAGACATATATATATATATAAGTATGTATGTATATATATATAAAGATAAACAACATAACATATCTATATCTATATCTGTCTATCTATATATCTATATTTAGCACACATACATGTATGATTAATCCTTGTCTCGTGGTACTTTAGGTTAAGAACGACTTGTGGTTTTACTAAAATGGATATCACAGAAAGAGATTC
>NC_061836.1:32211459-32213959 GCF_019202785.1 Penaeus chinensis
AATTTGCTCGATATTTTTTTCTGTTGTCACTTTAACAGAAGAGAAAACACGTTTGTCTAATGATAGTGCCAAAGCGTTTAACGCGTAGTATGAAAAGCTACTGAAGCATTCTACCTGAATCAATTAACTCTTTGTGGAAGGGGAACGAGGCCCATGCAGCGAGTCAGCGTAAAAGTAGTATACTTGTAATCGCAGATGGTGGTGAGGCAAAGGCAGGCGCAGGTCACAGGCCAGATGGTTCAGGTGGCGACGAGGCAGAGGCAAGACCGGGCTAAAGGCCTCTATTGTGAGTGGTGGTAAGGCTGAGGCAAGCATGGGATCCCGCAAGGAGGCGCGTGAAGGCAACAAGTCCCCGAATAAGCAGTGACGCAACATGGGTCTCACAAGCGCCAAGGAGAAAGGACACACTGTAAATAAATGACCTTCCGACCCTATCGCCGGGAGGTGGAGGAGACGGAGAGAGGGGTCTGAGGGAGGGGAGGAGGGGGAGGGAGGGGGAGAGAGGGAGAGAGAGAGAGGGAGAGAGAGAGAGAGAGGGAGAGAGAGAGAGAGGGAGAGAGAGATATATAGAGAGAGATAGAGAGATAGAGATAGAGAGATAGATAGATAGATAGATAGAGAGAGAGAGAGGAGCAAAAGGATGAGTACTGGAGATGTTTATACAGGCGGAATAAAATTTTCCATAGTGCCCGTTTCGTGTTTCGTCTATACATAGTCTGCAGGATTCATGAAACAGACCCCCCAAAATAATTCCCAGATTACCCAAATCCCGTTGACTCAAGGATCCTTTTCCAGAGGTTCTAGTGCCAAGGATCTATCCAATAAATAGGCACTTTGGACGCTTAGCCTCGGATGTATTGGGCCCCAGAACCCAGCTAACACCCATCTGGCATTATCTCCCGAAGACTTACTCGGCCATAAGACCCACCCATTTTAGCAACCCAGGACCCGCTGGACCCCAGAACCAACCCGACACCAGGACACAAGAGCCACAAAAGGAGAGTCCCGCACGAACTTAGTTCATTTGCGTCTCTTGAAATCACGTTGCATGGCCACCCGCAGTGTCTCTCGCGAGGAGCGTGAAGGGGCCGCTGGGGCATGAGGGCCCCTGGAGATAGTCCCGTCTTACTCATGAGATCGCACTGTATACCTGCTATGTCTTGTTATCAAGTTTGCAGAATTAGAAGAGGATTTGTAGGTCCCAGATTTATGTAAAATATACTGTGCAATATTAACCCAAGATTCTTGTTTAAACTTCAATGATTTTTTTCATGTCACGAACAGTTACAGACTTTGTGAATGAATATTTGGAAGGTATAGTCATTCATTCTCATCATCGAATTAGCCACACACACACACATTGCTACCTCGAATAAAGGCACCTCGACTATTTCAAGCACGCAATTCCACTTGGACACCTTTTCGGAAGTATAGATAAGCTTTGAACAGTAATTTTCACCTTTCCTCCCAAGAAGCACCCACACAGCAATGGTCCGCACTCCCGCCCACAGTACCGCCGTAACTGCACTGCATCACCGCCTTATAGACAGAAACACTTACTTTTTTCTTCCTGACTTCCTTCTGGCTCATGGCTTGCGTGGAGGGTGGAGAGGTGTGGCGGTAAAGAGGTAAGGCGGAGCACCTGGCGACGCGACAACGTTGTGACAGAGCTGCTGGTGGTACGCGTGTGGCTCGCCGTTGCTGCACCGTCTGCTGTCTGGCGGGTGAGCGTGGCCCCGCCGCCTCCGAGCTGCACTGGCAAGGCGGATGTGCTTCTCGCTGACTTCATATGGGAACAATTTACGGGATTTACTGCGTGCCTGAGGGCTGGCTTTCCTTGTCTTGCGATAAAGCAAACTGCGGCTCCGATAGTGGGATAACGGGGATTTGAGAAACCCCATGACCAGGTGGAGCGATGATGCTACACGACCACCCACCACCACCTCCACTTCTCTCCTCCTCTTCCTCCTCCCACTCTTCCTCCCCATCCTCCATCGCCACCACCACCAACTCCACTGTCACTGTCCACAAGCTATCATATTCTATATTTTCTATTTTTGCTTACCCAGCATGACCGCTGTAACTGTCATTTTCGTGTTTATGTTTGCATTTACTTTCTCTGTCTCCTTTGTTATTATAACAACTAGAACCATTACTGAAACCTTCAAAACTGACAAACATTATTGGCGAACGACTTTTTATTCGTCTCAATATTTTTTTAAATTTTGTTGTAATTAACAAGGTAAAAGCGACCTCATTTCTAAATTAATTTTTCGTATCATCTTTACTTGTAAACCCGCTCATTCCCTTACTTTTCCTACCATCCCCCTACTTATTATTTTAACTTTCTTTTTTCCTGTTTTCCCCCTGCCACTCCCATTTTCCTCTGCCCCTCCTCACCTCGAGACGCCCTCGACACTCCCGAGCTATCACAGGTCTTGGCCACGAGCCTTTGGCCACTGATACGTGCTTGCGCAACCTTTCGGATCATCTTCCATGC
>NC_061836.1:32223959-32231459 GCF_019202785.1 Penaeus chinensis
TCGGCAGATAACGTGAACAAATCAAATAGTCTCATCATCATCAAGCGATTAAGCACATATAATGAGAGTCTGCATCGAGGTATCTAATAGACCCCTTCGATGCGAAATAAGAGAAGACATGTCATTCCTGAATCCCGGGAAAGCCGGCCGAGGAACGAAGCCTGCCTGTCAGCTCTCCAGGCTCCGGGTTTCTGCTGTTCGCTTGACTAATTTTGATATTCATTCGCTTACAATTCGTGAGGAAAGTCCATTTTTTAGTCTGATTGTAGCAAGTTTCCGAATAATTCCAAAAGGCCACTCATATGTGTATATGCATGTATATATTTGTGCGTGCGTGTGTACATGTATATAAATATATGTGTATGTATATGTGTATAGATTCATATTTACACGCATACATATACATATACATGTATATATATATATATATATATATATATATATATATATTATATATATGCATATATATATGTGTGTGTGTGTGCACATACATATGCATACACACACACACAATGTGTGTGTATATATATATATAAACACTTAAACTGAGGTTGCCTCTATTGTGACATCATTTCCCAATATTAGTCCAAGAATTTTGCGACTCTATAAAGTCTGCATGCAGTCCATTTTTCACGTTAGTTGCAAGTGGGATGACCAGCTCAGCACTTTTGCACCATCCCTTCCCCTTTCTCCTCTCCATTGCCCCTGCCTGTATGTCCCATCGTCCGGCAACATTCCTACAATGCGCCCATCTATGCAATCATAGTGACTTGCGTGGGCGTCCAGGTTGGCAATCCATATCAATTTGTGGGCGTTGCATCTCACCTCCGCCGGCTCGCCTTGGTCAAGGAGGTCAAGCCGGTCGTTTTCTTCTTTTCTATAAACAATTTCAAGTCCGTCTTGGGAAGCAACATAAAAATAAAACCCAACACACTAAAGTCTGCAAAGCCTTACGGGCATGTAATTGATAATGTTGTCGTACCTACAATGCTGTACAGTCATACTATGCAAATGCTCATTCCGTAATTGTTTTTAACCTTATAAACTAGCCGATTGTAAATGAGAGACATTGGGAGAGCGGGTCCAATATGGCCGTCACACAGCAATGAATTAGATGCGCGACGACGCACTATCAAGCGCAACAAAGAACAAACTAAGGAATCTTCCACATATGTGCAGGGAGATTAAGGGCGTGTGTCGTTTGTGCGTGTCCGGCCGTGTAAAGCATAAAACGTTCGTGTGCGTGTACCTCTCTCTCTCTCTCTCTCTCTCTCTCTCTCTCTCTCTCTCTCTCTCTCTCTCTCTCTCTCTCTCTCTCTCTCTCTCTCTCTCTCTCTTATTATGTGTGTGTGTGCGAATGTGTGTTTTATTACTACATCTAGTTTGGGTCTACAGGTATTTTTAGTTCATTTTTTCCCTTATGTTTTTGTTTTGGTTAAAATTTGTTAATGTCAGGCTGAGCTTGTGTGGAAAGATTTTTTTTTTCTAATGTGCGACTCAGTGACTGAAGATTATGAAAGTGAATTATGAGGCTGGATAAAAGATTAGCCTTCCAGAATGAAAAGTTGCTGTAGTGAAGTTCATGAAGCCTAAAGTTGCTGTACTGAAGTTAATGATACCTAAAGTTGCTGCAGTGAGGAAATGAATTTAAAGGGATGGGCTGCGATCGGGTATGAGAAAGATGTGGTTAGAATAATACCTTTTCCTGTTGTTTGTCATGTTATTTTCGTAATCGGGATTCGGCATCGGTTTAAAAAGCTTGATAGAGGTAACGATAGAATTGGATCGATGGAAATTTTCACTGATGAATGAAGTAAGAAGGGGAAAGTTGGATGAATGAGAGAGAGAGAGAGAGAAAGAGAGAGAGAGAGAGAGAGAGAGAGAGAATGGGGACATTAATATGATATAAAGGCATGGTGTTTATAAGTAGACTGATCTCATGTTGATGAACTCATTAATATGCCAAAACAAACAAGCAACATCCTGAAAAGGTTGCCTGACAAACGATCCTACACCATAATGCCCCCCAAAACTAATGGTCTACCCTACAAAAAAGAGAGAGAAAAAAACAACTGTATGGTGTAATACATTAACCGCGGGACCCTGGGAACACCCGAGCCAGCTGTCCCCTTGGGCAAGGTCCGTCACCATCCATTGAAGAATGTCTCGGCTGGCCTAAGGCTATACTTTTAAGATCTTTATGGGTTAGATTACAGGTCCAGCAGATAGTCCGGGCTGGCGGTTTAAAATTCTTGTTTACTTTTCAGATTGCCATGGGTGTGTATGTAATAGGAATGTAGCTCGAAAGTGGTGAGGTGAGGTTACTTTGAATAGGTATGATATTCCCCAGGTATTCTGTGTTCCATATTAACGAATGAATATAAGGGTACCATCTTTTGTAGAAAGTATAGTGATTGGCTAATTCTACCGCGATGCGCTAAGACTCAGATCGGAATTCTTGTCAACAAGTCAGCAATTTCTCCAAGAATATGAAAAACTGCGATAATGGTCATAATGCTTGCATTTTCACTGTGAAAGTAGCTGTGTATGGAATTTCTTCTTGTGCAACTGCAATATTACTACTAAAGATATAATAATGATAATAATATTGATGATAATGCTGATGCTGGTAAGCACCATTATAATGATAATATTAATAAAAAAAATAAAAAGGTAATTGTGAGAATGGCAATAATATGATGATAAAGCTAATCATGATGAATGAAGGCAGCAAATAAAGACGATGAAACGGCCTGTCCCTGTTATGAACCTAAGTGGCAACGTGTATGTTTTCGAACACCTGCTTATTTACGACGGGGAAAGGGTTTCCTAAGCTTTCACTTGATTCTAAGAATGACTAGGTTTGTCGGTCTGTCCGGTGCGGCAGACCGGGCCGGACAGGCTAGGTTATGCTGGGCTGGCCGCTGGTAAATCACTAGGAGCAATTAAACAGCGGGCGTAGCCGTCACTCACAGCACGACCAGCCCTGAACCTGCCTTGCACCTCCCTCACCTCCCCTTATACACACATTGCCCATGCCTCTGGCTCTGCTTGCTCGGCTTCGTGCATACGATCGTGGATGATCCTTTGTCTTCTGCTAGGCTTTCTGAGTTTACTATTGTCTCTCCCTGAGAAAATCGAAATCGAGATATCTTTATCATCGTTGCAAATATGATAGGCTTACTTACATAGCTGACATTCATTAGGATTCCATGCAATGCAGCTCTATCGTGTATTATTCTGTGACACCTCTTCAGAAATTCTTGTATACGAAAATATGCCATCGATTCTCCTCTGCAACTATAGATAAACACCACTTGTCCCTTTCTCTCTTCATAATTACCCCGACCCTCCCTCCTCTCCATTATCCTGCATCCACGAAACACCACCGGCTGCCCCTCCTTCTTCACCATATAGTGACTCCTAGCCCCCTGCCATCAGAGTTACAATGACATAAGATCCACCCATATATGGAAACGGCTAATGGTACGGCGACTCAGAAACCTTCAGGGATAGTAACTCATGCAAGCGGAAGGATTGGGAGAACGAGGGGAAAGGCTAGGCGGATTGGGCCAAATACCGACGAATCTTTCTGTAAATTACTTGTCGAAACCTTATTTGTTATGTTTTTTATTTATTTTTCGAATTATTTTTCATAAGCATGTATATCAAATGCTTGAAATATATTGAAAAATATTTCACTTTTAACTTTATTCTATTTATTTCTTCCATCATATGTTTGTACAGAATAGACCAGCAACTTCTGATAAGATTTATTATCATGTCCGTATGGGTATGTATGTATGTATGTATGGATGTATGTGCGTGTGTACACACATTTTGATGTATGTATATACATTTATACACACGTGTGTATATATATATTTATATATACATATATTCATAGTCGTATACATACATACATATATATATTATATGTACATATACACACATTATCTATATGTTTATATGTAAATCTGTATATGTATATACAAAAATCAAAATGTGTGTATGTACACACACATATATACATATACATATATATTTATATATATATTTATAAACATACATACGTATATATACATATATGTGTGAATGTAGAAGTATATATATGTAAATATGTGTGTGCGTATGCGTGTATGTAAACATATATGTATGTATACACATGCAATCACATTATATGTATACATACGTGTATTTATATATACAGGTGTATACATGTTTATATATATATATATATATATATATACACATACACACACACACTTAAAACATATTACATTTATTCTGCAAGATATTGTATAATTTAGCGATTGTAATGAAAACGACTAAATAAAGAGCATAGTAACATGCGTATAGCTCCCAAATATAGATGCTGTATATCAGTGTTTCTCTTTTTTTTTTTTTTTTTTTTTTTTGCTGCCCCTGGCCAATAAGTTATCTGGCTCTTTTCCTTGACGGTTATCTTTTCAGATTCAGTTATCATTAGTAAATCCCAGTGTAATGGTGTCAATAGCTTTAGGCCAAGGACACTTTATGGGAAAAAATCTAATTTATTGATATGTGAGAGATACTTGCACAAGGTACTGTATGTGAAATCAAAATTAAGTTTATTTTGACGTTAACATTTTCATTGTTCCATGGCCATTGCCCGCAAGTTGGGAACACCTGTTCTCTTTAAATGGTATCACATACAAATATGCATGCCTTTGCATAGCTCTTACCAATGAGATCTTAGCATGATGAAGAAAACAAAACCAGATGCAGTATTGATTGCATCCGTGTGTACAACGATTATGAGTTTATAAGTTAATGTTGCCGTAAGTCTATGCATCTACAAATCTGCACTCATCAGTGTTACATTACTAGTACAGTGTATCAATGAAAAACGCAGCTAATATAGATATAAGTCAATAGGAATAACCGAGCAAGTTGCCAGCCGCTCCTGGTCAAAGTGTTAATCACTTGGCTACGCAAGGAGTCTGAATAGGCAAAGGTTCTAAGTCCCGCGTCGTGGGACTAATAGCTCTTGAAAGCCGTATCCTTGGGGCAATATAAGGGAAGGCGTGGCCGAAAACAATGAACCAGCGTGACACAGCTCAGACCGAGAAGGGCGTGGTCACTGGTTTGGGACACGCACGCCCATTGGTCGACTGGTGCGGAAAGAACGAGTCACGATCGTGGCAAGTGTCAAATTTTCGGCCAATTTTGGACAGGAAAGAAGATAGGGACGACCTCTTCTCAGTATTTCACGGATACGCAACAATGGGCAGCGACGTCTAACCCATATTGTTCCAGTCTGTGGTCCTTGACGTTGACAGGAATTGTGGAAATGCGAAGGACATAGAGAGAAAACAGCAGATGATGATGCTTTAAGTTAAGGAAGAGAATATGTATGGAATACAAAATAAACACGTATGCATTTCTATGTATAATTATTTAGCATTCTGTTCAAGGATCGCGTGTATTTATACAGATATTTTAGAATATATATATTTATTGTAAATGCGTTCAAACTTAATAGTATAACAATGTATAGGTTCGTGTATATTGTAAGCACATTCATTCAGAGATCCAAGATTCAAAGATCTAATAAAAATGACAATGACAAGATTAATCCTACTAATGAAAAAGTTTGTAATTTGCAATGGTAATGATAATGATAGCTATAGCACTGATAGTAATGATAATTACAGCAATCCCGGTAACAACATTTATGATAATGACAGTGATGATAACAGTGCTAATATTGATAATGATAATAATTGTAATAATGGTAACGATATAATATTTGTGATGATAATAATAATAATAGTAATAATAAGGCTAATAGTAATAATATTAATGATAATTATTATAGCAATAATAATGGTAACAGTAATAATAATGATAAAAGTAATAATAATGATGATAATGGCAATAATGATAATAGTAATAACAATCATTATGATGATAATGATAATAAAAATGATTATGATAATAATGATTATGATAATTATGATAACGCCTGTCATTATGATAATAATAATCATAATGAGAATGGCAATTACGATAATAGCGATAATGATGATAATAATAATGATAATAATAATAATAATAATGATAATAATAATAATAATAATAATAATGTTATCTATAAAGATGCAAATAATAATAACGGTGAAAATTATAACAATGGTTATTATAATGACATCTATGTAAGTATTTATATATATATATGAGAGTAATGCAACAATAATGATAGTATTAGTAATGAGTATATTTTATTTATCGACCCCTCAGTTGTCAAATCACTATTGACAATTAGAAGTTGTTGGTTTCAACTAATGATGATGACAATGGTGATAATAGAAATAATAATGATAATTATGATGGTTACGATAATGATAAAAATAATAATGATAATGGCAGTAGTGTTAGTTGTCGTAATGATAAAGTAATAATGATAATGCTGATTATATTAACGATAACAGATAGTAGTGATACTAATTATAATGATGGTAATAATAACAATAATAGTAATGATTTTGATAATGATAGTAGTAATAATTATGATAATCTCACTAATGTCAATAATAACAGTCGTGGCAATAAGTAGTGATAATAACATTCATAACGATAATTATAACAGTAGTAATAATAGTAATGATAATAACAACAGTCCATATAATCTTGCTGGAAAGAGTGTTATCATTGTTATTACAACTGCTAGAAATGATGACAAAAAAACTGATTGTAGAAGCGGTGTTATAATGATAACGAAATAATTAATGCTACTGTTGATGATGCTGTTGTAGTAATAATGATATTAATTGTTGTATTTAACATTTTTGTTATTATGTAATGGCATAATTTGTCTTGATTATAGAATGATTGTTTTGATGATAGTATAATAGTATAGTAAGGAGAAATAATTATAATAAATGATTATCATCGATATCGATACCATCGTTATCATTACTATCACCGTTACCCTCTCTGTTATTCATATCATAATCATCAAAATTCAATAAAAAGGCTTACTGCCACGTGCATGACACCCACACGAAGAACACGTAATACACAAGGAATGCTACCTGATTCCTAATAACGCCCTAACGAATGAAGTAAGCGACATCTGGAGTTTATGACCACTACTAAACTGTTACTACCTCAGCCATTGACATTCACCACAGCCATCGTTCTACGCTTTCCCTCCGCTATCATTAGGCTAATGTGAGTAATTACGGATGCCACTAGCGTCAATTATATGTATTTTTTCAACGTTAATTAACATAAATGCGTGTCTCGTGCAGGTGTAGATAACACAAGGAGAGGGGAGCGATCCGCACGTGTATTTTCTCAGACAGGTGATGCAGGTGTGTCATTTATACTCGACTACTGACCTATGAACTGAATGTTAAGTATTACTCCAGGTTCAATTTATTACCCCCCGGTTAATAATATAGTGCAGCTTTCAGAATTATCGATTGGACGATATATTATTTTCTTTCTTATCGT